>NC_139705.1:745000-792500 GCF_964188405.1 Protomyctophum parallelum
TGTAAGATATGGGGGAGCCATACCTTTGGTTGCTTTGAATGCCAGCATCAGAGTTTTGTATTCTGTGCGGGCAGCGACCGGGAGCCAGTGGAGGGAGCGGAGCAGGGGGGAGACATGTGAGAATTTTGGCTGGTTGAAGACCAAGCGAGCTGCTGCATTTTGGATCAGCTGGAGAGGCTTAAGTGCACATGCTGGTAGGCCAGCAGAGTGTAGTTTGCCAGCCGGTTCAGTGATTTTTGCTCATGTCAACATCCTGTTTACCAGCCTCCACATCCTGTTATACAGCCTCCAGACCACCATTGTAACCATCGCCTATCATTAGCTCACGCTCTTTTTTTTTTACCTTTCCCCAGAAACGTTAACCTGTCGGGAGCGATGCGGTACAAAGTCACAAATGACATCCGAACCTCGGATGGATGGCAATCACCATACATGGACAGCGCTCGTATTTTCAGAGTTATAAGGCTTTGAAAATCCTACTTTGAACGGAGGTCTATGGGGCCGTTTGCAAATATCCTGGTGCTGGAGGTGACAGCGGCGTTGCTTAGCAACTGGACCAATGTTTAAAAAAAAAACTCAACCCACCGTGTAGCGGTCGCCGCATGGCACCTCCTTGTGGTGGGGCGCGGTGCCGCAGGGCATTGTCTCCACCACGTTGGTGAGGACGGAGATGGCGATGAAGAAGCCGGTGACGTAGTAGAATACCAGCGCCATGGTGGACGTGTGAGGGTTCTCGAAGGCTCGCCACATGCCCTCTCTGAACGTCATGTTGGGAGGCTTCACGTCTTTGTTTTCGTCGTCCAGGTCGTCCTGTAGTGGGGTGAGGGATGGAACATTTAGTTTGATTCTACAAAGGTCTTCTCATGTCCTGACAGTTTTCTGAAAACCCTATGTGAAGCAAAGATGTGAGTTAAAAACGTTAGCTCTGAATGAATATATATTCAAGATTTGCACCACATTTTCACAATTATTCAAAAATAGCAGATCTACAAGCTCGTAGATTGTAGATCTGCTATTTTTCAATAGCTAAAGCATAACATAATGCTAAAAACACCAAAAGGGGTTCCCGCCCAGATGGGGTTAATTACATGTCATTATTGTGGTCAAAAGAATATTTAGATTAACTCAGTGATGTAAATAAATAGGTTTTCAATGTAATGGCTCCCGGGTCCCAGGGGTGGTCTTTTAGATCAGTGCTTCCCAAAGTGGGGTGCGGGGACCCCCAGGGGTCCTTGAGGGAGTTCCAGGGGGGCCCCAGCTAAATGATAGTTTGGAACCAAATGGACCCTTGAAGTCTGGATCTCTCTGGTGGAGCTGTTGCCCCTGCGACCTGATACTGGATAAGCGGTTGAAGACGGATGGATGGATATTATCGCGATGATGAAAATGTGCTTAGAACTCAAAATGTAATCTGCATTTTCCGAGAGAAGGGGGGTCAGGGCACACTAATAATCTATTGTGTCGTGTCCCCTAGGGTAGGTGTACCCTCACAAAAAACATGCAGTAATCCTGGTCTCTGCAATAACGTGTTTTGCTGTCAAAATCTATTTGAACGGAAGACCTCCGCACACTCGACTTAGGGCCGATTCATACTCCTATTTTACCGCTGTTTCGGCGCTGCAGTGCCGAAATGATTTTGGCCCGTCAGAAATTTTCAGTAGCACCGAAGAGCCGACTTTAGGACGGTACCCGCCCCCCCGAACCTCAAATTACGTCAAATTGTAGGCTCTACAGCGCCGAACCGACTTTTATTCGGCTCTAAAATAGGAGTATGAATCGGCCCTTAAGATCTTAAGATCTTTAGAGGAGGAGGGAGACCCGCACACTGCCACTTGCTGGTTCAAGAGCTTTTTTATTGTCCTCAATGCAACGTTTCGGTTGCATTGAGGACAATAAAAAAAGCTGTGAAAATCAACTCTTGCTCCTTTCCTACCTGCAGTCTCTCTGCATTCTCCCTCTTGCGGTCCTTGTACTCCTCGTAGCAGCAGTCTCCGATGATCTCGGGTATGATGCCGAAGAAAGCCAGCTCGTCTTCGTAGCTGCAGATGCACTCGTAGCGCGGGTAGTGCAGCTTACCCGTGCGGTAGAAGTTCAGCACGCTGCGGAAGACGTCGGGGTCGCGGTCAAAGAAGTACTCGCACGACGCCTCGTCGTAGAAGAACTCCTTCTCCGAGCTGCCAAGCAGCGTGTCTGGGTAGCGCTCCAGTGTCTGCCGCCACGTCTGGAAGCGCCGGCCACTCACGTTCAGCACCACCAGCTCGTCCTTAGGGTGGTGGTGCTGCCCGCCACCCTTCTCCACGGGCGCCACGGGCATGGGCAGGTTGGCCACGGGCATCCAGCCGATGGCCGCCGCCCGGGCGAAGGGCAGCCACGCCGACACCCCCGCCGACATGCTAGCGGATAGATGCTAGCTGCTAGCTGAGGAGGATGCCGCGGGGCGCCGGGCGGCGGCTGGGGGAACGAGTCCAGCGGTCCGGCGCCTTCCTTCCTTCACGACCGGCTTGGCTTCTTCAGCTCACTCACCATCTGGAATCACAGTGATCACATCCTCACGTCACAGTTTTCTATTTTTCCATTCAGTTCCATTCACGAGTTGCTTGAGTTAAATGTAGAACACTTTCCCTGCGATGAATGAGTTGCCCGAGTTATGTTTTCATTGTTTAATCCACGTTTTTAATCAGTTTTAAGTCATATGGGAAATCCACCGGACATAATGGGATATGAGACGCGTTTTGATGACGTCATCGCAATAAGGTCCGTCGCTCCGACGTGCAAAGGGTTATGGGAAGCAGCTCGCGGCTGCCCCGTCCGGCCTGTTGTTGTTGTTTTCTATAACAAGCAATGACACCGTTTTAATGTGGATTTTCATGACAAGCAACTCAGTGGTCAGTGCACTGGCTGTTCAAAGGTAACTTTAAACATAGGCAGTCTAGTCTGAAAGACGGCCGTAAATTGAATAATTGAAGGCATTCAAGCTGTTAACAAGTAGGTAATATTACCGCTAGAATCAGAATCACAATCATCTTTATTGTAACAATGGAATGCGGAAGTGCTCATTCTATCTCAATGGGATATAGTTCCAATGTTTGGAACTATAGCCCATAGGCATCCCACTTTGTCTCAATGGGATATTTCCAATGTGTGGGCCACTTGCGGCGAGATCAAAGTGTGTTGCCACTCTTACTATTCCACTCGGGCCTGGCCCAGCCAGGGTGATGTCTGCTCTAAAGGGGCGGAGCCGCAAGGATCACTGCATGGCAGTCCCTTCCCCGACGAGCGTCCCGGAAGAGAATTTCCAATAGATTCTTTCCCCACAGACGATTCAGAAACTATTCATTAAAAACCTGTAAGCGTCGGTCAAAGCCAATTGCCCAGTTGACACAATAAACACATGATTTTGGGTTGAACAAATAATTAGAAAGACAAAAAAAGGGCAGGTTACAACAGTTTATTGTTTATTGTCATTGGCTTTGTCCAAGGCTTACAGATCTTTAAATGAATGGTTTCTGAAACGTCTGTGGGAAAATCGGTTCACCAATCTTAGCAAGAAAGAAGCTTGTTCCACACAAACAGCACACTCGTAGGGTCACTAACGTAACGGCTCGTCCGTAGGACCTCTCTTATGTTATTATACAGAGAGAGAGAGAGAGAGAGAGAGAGAGGGGGGAGGTTTATCCCATTTCGACCTGAGGACGATTCTACAAAACATGTCTTCTAAATCCTGACAGTTTTCAGAAAAACCCATGTGGCTGCCGACCCCCATCTGAAAATATGTTGTTCCAGGAAACACCCCCCACTGGTGGACCACTGGTTGAGAACCACAGCTAAAAGCCAACAATCTTGATTGATTGATTGATTGATTGTTTTATTGATTGAAAGGTTTATTCACTGTATGCAGAATTGGGTATACATGTATGTCAAACGCAAAGACTGCTACGAGGATAAAACCATGAAAAGACTTGTTTACATCAGGGTCCTCCATTTTCAATTCATCATAGCATTTCAAGATGTAGGAAATATATAACTCAAAGGGATTCATACACTCCATAGAGCACCAAAATCTGACGCCAATAATAAAGAGGACGCAAACAGACGGGTTCATGTACTTTTTATTTGCATTATAATCCCCATAGGGGGATTTTAGATCGCCTCATATGAGAACTGTGTTTGAAAAATAAATGTCATCCAGGTCATTTCACTCTTATGGATATGAAGAATCAACTGACTGAGAGAAAACGCTATTGTTACTGCTGCTGAATTAGTTACATTTTCACTAGAAACAGACTGTATGAGTGACTGACTGTCGCAAACGATAGAGAGACACCTCCTTGACAACAACACACAGACAGCTGTTATTTTTTGGACCACAATGCTTATATGAAATGATTTTAAGATGAGCCCATGTTATTCTCCATAGAGAAATTACTTCCGTGAACCAGGCAGAACCATGGGATGAGCTCTATAGGAGTCCAATATATAATAGATGACATGAAAACCACTGTTAATGCAAATGAAGATGAAAGAACAATCACTCATGTAGAATTGATGTGTTCACAGTGTCTGCTTCCTTCCTTCCAGGATACGAGGTGAGTGACACAGGCTGAACTTGTGTCTTATATCACAGCTAGGGAGGGATTTCCTTAATGAATTAGTCAAGAAATGAATTAATTACCCTGAAAAGATACTCTTCTCAGAAACCCCTGGCTGTATTGAGTTGCAATGCTCTGTAATCGAATGCAGGGCAAGGCAACCTGTTATCAGGAGAACTCTGTAGCGATTTAGTGCATTCTAGTTTTACTTCACCTTTATTTAAATTGCATTGGATTGAGAGAGAGGATAGTTGTTTAGAGTTTACACTAGATGAAGAAGGAATGCTAAAGTTTAAACACCAAAGTACAGAAACAATGTAATGAATTTGTAAACATATCCTGAATTGGTAGGCCTACTTATCATTGGTATAGGCTACTGTGTTTGCAAACTGTCATGTCGTTATTGTCATTGTCATTGTTTATGTAAACTGTAAAAAGTGTCCTGTAAGTCCATATGGGCTGGGCTTTTTCGGAAGCATGACACTTAAATAAATAATCAATCAATCAATCAATCAATCAATCAATCAATCAATCAATCAATCAATCAATCAATCAATCATTCAATCAATCAATCAATCGGTATTCATCATACTCAACTCTGTATCACTATCTAGCTGACCATTTAATTGCACAAAATATTTTGGAAATTAACTATAACATCTGTGAGTGACATACTACACTGATGAAGACAGCATGTTAGCATAACTCGCTGCAGCGAGTTGGTAAACTGGCAAGTTCTCCGTTATCCGGAGACCTTAGGCACCGGGGCCATCATAGGCACAAAGGAGTGGCCACTCACTCTCTTTTAAATCAGGTCCTCACATTCGAGTCCCTCACATTTGTAAGAATGTGGAGCATTTTCTTATTTTTAATAATACTTTGCATCTCATCACAGAGGGGATGAATTAAGCCTAATGTCCTTAATTAATTTAATTAGCCTAGTTAAAAAGCAATGCATGCTCTCTGTGGCGGCTAGAGACCTGTGCCAGCTGTGAAAGTAATATTTTGGGCCAGTGTTTCCAAAGTTTGTCTGAACCCCTCCAGCCTTCCTGCCATATAGATTTTTTTTTCTACTCTGTCTGTGTCTCATAGGAGGGCTGTGGGCAGTTCAGAAAACGGCCACCCAGTGAAATCATCATTAGGCCGATTTTCTTTAAACATAGATTTTTATTATCATGAGAATTATGGCTTCCATTATCGCATTGCAACTTTTCAGAAATAGAAAGCATGCTGTTTCTATTAGCTTGGATTCCCCATCGATGATGTCACAGGTGGACGGGTTTCTGAACTGCCCACAGCCCTCCTATGAGACAGACGAGAGACTGGTTTCTGAACTGCCCACAGCCCTCCTATGAGACACATACTGGTTTCTGAACTGCCCACAGCTCCTGAAACACTGGTTTCTGAACTGCCCACAGCCCTCCTTTTGAGACACATACTGGTTTCTGTACTGCCCACAGCCCTCCTATGTGACACATACTGGTTTCTGAACTGCCCACAGCCCTCCTATGAGACACAGACTGTTTCTGAACTGCCCACAGCCCTCCTATGAGACACAGACTGGTTTATGAACTACCAACAGCCCTTCTATGAGACACAGACGGGTTTCTGAACTGCCCAAAGCCCTCCTATGAGACACAGACTGGTTTCTGAACTGCCCACAGCCTTCCTATGAGACACAGACTGGTTGCTGAACTGCCCACAGCCCTCCTATGAGACACATACTGGTTTCTGAACTGCCCACAGCTCCTGAGACACTGGTTTCTGAACTACCTACAGCCCTCCTATGAGACACATACTGGTTCCTAAACTTCCCACAACCCTCCTATGAGACATCCACTGGTTTCTGAACTGCCCATAGCCCTCCTATGAGACATATACTGGTTTCTGAACTGCCCACAGCCCTCCTATGAGACATATACTGGTTGCTGAACTGCCCACAGCCCTCCTATGAGACACACTGGTTTCTGAACTGCCCACAGTCCTCCTATGATACACATACTGGTTTCTTAACTGCCAACAGCCCTCCTATGAGACACATACTGTTTCTGAACTGCCCACAGACCTCCTATGAGACACAGACGGGTTTCTGAACTGTCCACATCCCTCCTATGAGACATATACTGGTTTCTGAACCGCCCACAGCCCTCCTATGAGACACAGACTGGTTTTTGAACTACCCATAGCCCTCATACGACACATACTGGTTTCTGAACTGCCCACAGCTCCTGGGACACTGGTTTCTGAATTGCCCACAGCCCTCCTATGAGACACAGACTGGTTTCTGAACTGCCCACAGCCCTCCTATGACACAGACTGGTTTCTGAACTGCCCACAGCCCAGGCATAGACTGGTTTCTGAACTGCCCACAGCTCCTGAGACACTGGTTTCTGAACTGTCCACAGCCCTCCTATGAGACACATACTGGTTTCTGAACTGCCCACAGCCCTCCTATGAGACATAGACTGGTTTCTGAACTGCCTACAGCCCTCCTATGATACACAGACATGTTTCTGAACTGCCCACAGCCCTCCAATGAGACACATACTGGTTTCTGAACTGCCCACAGCTCCTGAGACACTGGTTTCTGAACTGCCCACAGGCCTCCTATGAGACATACTGGTTTCTGAACTGCCCTCAGCCCTCCTATGAGACACAGACTGGTTTCTGAACTGCACACAGCCCTCCTATGAGACAGAAAGTTTTCTGAACTGCCCACAGCCCTCCTATGAGACATACTGATTTCTGAACTCCCTACAGCCCTCCTATGAGACACAGACTGGTTTCTGAACTGTCTACAGCCCTCCTCCTTGTATGTAGATTTTATCATCAACATTAGTGAGGACCAATTATATGAAGATAGGTTGAAAAGTGGTTGAAAAGTGGTGAAGTTGTCCTTTAAAGGGAGCATTACATTTTATTTGTATTTACTTTGGGGGGGAAAAATATGTAAATCTTTCCCACGTGGCAAAGTGTTAGAACAGTGGTTCTCAACCAACCAGTGGGACCCACAGTGGTCCTTGAGGGGTTCCAGGTGGTCCCCAGCTAAATGATGGAGTCCTAGATCTTTGACCATAGTGTACAATTAAACCAAAAGGACCCTATTTTATTATATCACTCTAGAGTGTAAATTTAAACCATACGGACCCTTATTAGAAGATGTTTAATTCAACTGAGAGCGTAAAATGAAACCAAATGGCACCCTAATTAGTAGATCATTAATTCAATTGAGAGCGTAAAATGAAACCAAATGAACCCGTGCGGGTCCATTTGGTTTCATTTTACACTCCGCCGCCACCAGTAGCTCCAGCAGTACCGACTATTGCGACCCAGAAACCTGTTGAGCATCATTCTGTCTGCCGTTACAACAACACAGCGTTATACTCACCACATGTACGCGGCGTGTGTGTGTGTGTGTGTGTGTGTGTGTGTGTGTGTGTCAACAACAACATCACTGAAAATGTTGCTTAAATTATTTAAACACAAAACAAATGCGGCTCTTAACGGTAGCCTAATTATAGCATATAATTAACAACAATTAACTGTTGCCTCGTTAATTATTTAGCATCAAAAGCAGGACAACAACACGTCCTGGTCATTTAATTAAATACATTGCAAACAGAAGTGTAAAAACTAAATAAAACGCAGCAGCCAAAAATGTGTGATATCTGCTCAAATATCTGGGCTATACAATAAACACTATGATAGTTAGGTCTAGTGTTAACGTAACCAAATATATTTGATGTGACAACTTACCGATATTAATGTAAAGTGTCCATCAACACAAACACAGCTTCTCTCCAGCCACTTGTGTGTGGGCGCGTGCTTGCGCGCGTGTCTGTGGCTCTGTGCGTGTGTGTGTGTCCTCCTCCGTGGTGCTGATTATTATCCCTCACAGAAAGACAAGGCGTTGTTTCTGTAAATAACATCCAAGTAGTTTTAAACCCCAAAAGATGCTCCTATAATCCTGATGGAGGAAGCGATCCAGAGTGGTTAATATTATTATTATTATTATGAAATATAAAGGCAGCTCTCTGCCACAACACACTGGTTTCTCTCACTGTTCTGTTCTGTTCTATCCGCCTCTGTGCTCTCACAGCTGAGTCTGAGTGGCTGGGCGAGGGAGACTGCTCTGCTAGTCTGCTACTCTCTCTCTCTCTCTCTCTCTGTCTCTCTCTCTCTCTCTCTCTCTCTCTCTCTCTCTCTCTCTCCTTGTTGCAGCTGAGCAGAGCGCAAGGAGGCTGGCGTGAAGAAGTGACGATTGATCTCACGCACGCACGCACACACGCACATGCACGCACAGTCGCGCGCACACACACGCATGCACAGTCGCAAACACACGCCCATAGGAGGGCTGTGGGCAGTTCAGAAACCAGTATGTGTCTCATAGGAGGGCTGTGGACAGTTCAGAAACCAGTCTGTGTCTCATAGGAGGGCTGTGGGCAGTTCAGAAACAAGCCTGTGTCTCATAGGAGGGCTGTGGGCAGTTCAGAAACCAGTCTGTGTCTCATAGGAGGGCTGTGGGCAGTTCAGAAACAAGTCTGTGTCTCATAGGAGGGCTGTGGGCGGTTCATAAACCAGTCTGTGTCTCATAGGAGGGCTGTGGGTGGTTCAGAAACCAGTCTGTCTCATAGGAGGGCTGTGGACAGCTCAGAAACCAGTCTGTCTCATAGGAGGGCTGTGGGCAGTTCAGAAACCAGTCTGTGTCTCATAGCAGGGCTGTGGGCGGTTCAGAAACCAGTCTGTGTCTCATAGGAGGGCTGTGGGCAGTTCAGAAACCAGTCTGTGTCTCATAGGAGGGCTCTGGGCAGTTCAGAAACTAGTCTGTGCCTCATATGAGGGCTGTGGGCAGTTCAGAAACTAGTCTGTGCCTCATAGGAGGGCTTTGGGCAGTTCAGAAACCAGTCTGTGTCTCATAGGAGGGCTGTGGACAGCTCAGAAAACCATGCACCAGTGACATCATCGTTAGGCCGATTTTCTTTAAACATATATTTTTATTATCGTGAGAACGATGGCTTCCATTTTCGCCATTTTCAGAAATAGAAAGCATGCAGTTTCTATTAGCCTGGATTCCCCGTCGATAATGTCACTGGTTTCTGAACTTTCAGAGTAAAAGCTACCATATCTGCCCGGCACCATGCACAAGCTCCTATTTTGAAAGAAATCCCGGCGCTCATTGTGTTAAAGGGAAATGGATGTGGAGCATTTTATTAGATTTTAATATTTACTTTGGGAGGAAAACAACTATGCAAATTAGCCCCACGTGGCAAAGAATTCAGAAACGGTGGTCCTTGAGGGGGTTCCAGGTGGTCCCCATCAGCTAAATGATATGGAGAGTTGCAGTAAACAAATGGACCCTTATTAGATCTTTGACTCTAGTGTAAAATGAAACCAAATGGACCCTTATTAGATATTTGACTCTAGTGTAAAATGAAACCAAATGGACCCTTATTAGATCTTTAATTCTAGTGTAAAATGAAACCAAATGGACCCTTATTAGATCTCTCTAGAGTGTAAAATGAAACCAAATGGACCCTTATTAGTAGATGTTTAATTCAACTGGGAACGTAAAATGAAACCAAACGGCACCCTAATTAGTAGATCTTATTTCAATTGAGAGCGTAAAATGAAACCAAATGGACCCGTGCCGGTCCATTTGGTTTCATTTTTCCTCCGCCGCCACCAGTAGCTCCAGCAATACCAACTCGACTAGCAGCGACCCAGAAACCTGTTGAACATCAGTCTGTGTGACCGTTACACAGTGTTGTCATTCATATTAACCACATGTACGCGGAAAGAGCACGTGCGCGTGTGTGCGTGTGTGTGTGTGTGTGTGTCAACAGCAACATCACTGAAAATGTTGCTTAAATTATTTAAACACAAAACAAACGCGGCTCTTAACGGTGGCCTAATTATAGCCTATAATTAAGAACAATTAACTGTTGCCTCGTTAATTATTTAGCATCAAAAGCAGGACAACAACACGTCCTGGTCATTTAATTAAATACATTGCAAACAGAAGTGTAAAAACCAAATAAAACGCAGTAGCCAAAACATGTGTGATATCTGCTAAAATATCTGGGCTATACAATAAACACTATGATAGTTAGGTCTAGTGTTAACGTAACCAAATGGACCCTTAGATATTTGATGTCACAACTTACCGATATTAATGTAAAGTGTCCGTCCAACACAAACACAGCTTCTCTCCAGCCACTTGTGTGTGGGCGCGTGTCTGTGGCTCTGTGCGTGTGTGTGTGTCCTCCTCCGTGGTGCTGAGTATTATCCCTCACAGAAAGACAAGGCGTTGTTTCTGTAAATAACATCCAAGTAGTTTTAAACCCCAAAAGATGCTCCTATAATCCTGACGGAGGAAGCGTTCCAGAGCGGTGAGTTTATTATTATTATTATTATTATTATTATTATTATGAAATATAAAGATGGGCACAATGATATAATTTGGCACAATGCTGGTTTCACTCACTGTTCTGTTCTGTTCCAACCTTCTCTGTTCTCACACAGCTGAGTCTGAGTGGCTGGGCGAGAGACACTGCTCTGCTAATGCTCTCTCTCTCTCTCTCTCTCTCTCTCTCTCCCTCTCTCTCTATCTCCTTGTTGCAGCTGAGCGCAAGGAGGCTGGCGTGAAGAAGTGAGATTGATCTCACAGACACGCGCGCACACGTGCACACACACACACACACACACACACACACACACACACACACACAACACCAGAGGGATTGTATACAACCCAGATTCGGCACAAACAAGGGACTAAATTATTTTCGCTCCTATGCCACCAAAATGTGGAAGAGTCATTCAGACATGCTAATACCTTGACTCCTTCAAAACCGCTCGCAAAGGGCACCTACAGACGGCTGCAATTCAAAACTGGCCCCCGTCAAATCTGAATCCCCCCACTGCCCACCCCTTTTTATTTCCCTTTTTACCTCAGGTATGATGAATTCCTGTTGTTCTTTGACTATATAGAAGTGTCTATTTGTACGTCTCTAAATGTTGATGAATTGAACAAGGTGGACCCTCTTGTAAACAAGTGTAATGCTTAATTGGGTCATCTACTCACAGTTAACAGTATTTATATTGAGTTTGTGCTTGAAATGTACTGTAATTCTGCAAACTGTTAACAAATATTTCAATCAATCAATCAAACATGCAAGCACGCAATTAAAATATTTTTTTTATTTTCATTTGTCCGTGAGATATATATAGGCTACTTGCAGCCTTATCCAGAGGATATACTATGTGCTAGATGGAGCCATGATCTGAAGACATGACATGAAATGAGGATGTGTGTGTGTGTGTGTGTGTGTGTGTGTGTGTGTGTGTGTGCGTGCGTGCGTGCGTGCGTGCGTGCGTGCGTGCGTGCGTGCGTGCGTGCGTGCGTGCGTGCGTGCGTGTGTGAGGACATGCAAACTAAAGGAGGACATCATGTGCCTCATTATGCCTGATATCATCCCTTGGGGTTATACTATGTGTATATGTTGAGTATATAGGGTGCCAAGACTAGAATACACATCAGGAACATTAAAAGGCCTTTCTGTAGCATTCTTCACCAGAATGCTACAAAGGGGCATTTGATGTACAGCATGAAGGAAGCTGTATCTCCCCTAGGGATTATACCGCGGCTGACCATTCACAGAGCTGCTGAAGCTGCACTGCACACTGAGCTGGCATGGACGAAACACGCCCAGAATTCATAGCTGAGACATTTAGGCCTGGAGGGGCAGGTTAAGAACCCCCTGATCTACAAACAAAAGGGGGTTACCCAAAGAAATTGCAATAGTAATCGTTTTACGATCCTTAGGGTCATCCAAATAACAAATAACAAAAATGTATTATTATATACATTTTGGATCATGGTAAATTCAGGGGTTGAACGTTGGCGTACGATTAACATCCTATTAACACTACGACGTCGGAGCAGCCGTTCTGACCGGATTTGAGATTTAAAAGTATATTTTCTTAGCCCATGGAGTCCAGAGAAAGTTCCCCTTGCATGACTTTGTCTAAATATTCGATTGAAATCATCTCTGTTTTTTTTTTTCCATTTGAAATGTTTTGTAAATATGATTGTAGGCATATATCTCTTACTCAGTCTGGCTATAATCGGCACAATCGACCGCCGTCCCCCTTTCTCCCCCACTCGCCTTTTGTTTGCGCTGCTTGATAATGGTGTCTTTTATAAACCGATTCCCCGACATTTCCTTTTCACTTGATATCGTTTCGTAGAGAGGGCCTACACAACCGATCTATATACCAAATGAAAGCCCCAATTCCGTAGTTTACATTTTTTATTTTGATTTTTTTAAATGAGCAAAAAATTTGCGAGTTATGATTTAAAGAAAAGAGGGGTGGAGAAAAAAAAGAACACACAACACAGACAGCTGGAGACGGCATTGTTCAAGCCTGCATTTCATGTCCAACAAATTAAATCATATACGTTTGGCTGGTTAATTAACTTGGAATTTGTTTATTATTTTGATAAGATAATAGGAATATGAATACAATTATTATTATCCATGATGAGGGTGGGATGTTATTGAATGCATGCTCGGTTAGACTCGACCCGACATTTACTTTCCATGAAGCGAGAATGCTTGCCGAAGCGCGATACAAAATAAAAAGTGTTTGAAATAATTCCAACCAGATAGACCCCCCGAACCTCTAAATGTTTTGTCAGTCAAAAGAACAGTTCTTTCTGCAAGCGACGTGGAACGTATGTAGGCCTGCTGCTGTGGATTAATTTGTTTCACAGCCTATTCTGGCATATAGGCTCAATATCGCTAGCTCTTTGTCAGTCAAAAGAGTTCAGCCTTTCCGTCCTTCTTTATCTGTAAAATTTTCTGCAAGCGACCAGACCCGTGGAACTTTCCTTTTTCTCTATCTCTCCCTCTCAGGGAAGCATGTAAATGTTCATGAATTCAATAACTGCGCGATGTTATAAACAGCAGCTGAGCTTGGGTTTCTCCTCAACATGCAGTGGCATTTCACGTGTGGAGTTTATTTTTTGTATCACCAGGCTGCAGACTGTAGCCTATATTTTTCTATTTAGTGTGCAAGGCTTACATCCGGTCTAAAGCCCACCCACTGTATGCGCTGATTTCCATACACAATACATACACGATCCGTTTCCTCCCCTCACCGGATGTTGAATTCACAGTGCTAACGGCCGTATTTGAACGACAAAGAAATGCGATGTTTTTTATTAATTAAACTGATATAACAACATAACGTGGCTAATAATTGTTTATTTGGAATGTACTTTGGCTGGTAATTTAGGTAATATAACGCGACTCACTTGTATAAGTAATTTACCGCGGACAGGCCGCATTTAATGCAATACATTGGCTTTAGTAATGTTGTTAGCTTATAATATTAGCAACTGTAAGCTAACGGCTGGAGGACTACGGACAATCCGGTCAATAACATCATTACACTTAAACATTAATACAATTATGTCATGTTTACATGCCTAGTCAAGCAGTCTGTACATTGTGTGGGGTCACATATATTAATTACATCGATAACACACGAGAAAAGACAAGTGATCTTGGCTCTTTTGGAAGGAAAAAAAGAACAACAAAAGGCAGCAACGCGACACTCTTCCATGGCTATGTTGCAATATAGTACTAACGGGCAACGGCAAAATATATATTTTTCACATGTATTATTAGTTTTATACATTTTAGGAGTGAAAACATGTGTTTAGAAACATATATATTTAATTTGTTGGAAATGGGATGCAGGCTTGAACAATGTCTTCTCCAGCTGGAGAGGGACGAGTGGGGGAGAGAGTGGCCAATCAAATCGCACCAAAAACACGGTCCCCCTGACAGTTCAGCCGACTGAGTAGTAGTGACATTTTTTCAGACTTTCTAGTGTTAAGGCAAAAATGTCAAATTTGAATTATGCTTCAAGTATCATGTGACACGTCAAACTAGGGGTTATTCCTGATTCTGAATCCATTACAACCATTAGTTTTACATGAAAAACACTCCTTGGACTAAATTCAGCCATATAGCCACTTGTCCAAATGTCTATGGCTGTTTTTAGCCGAAGGAGTGATTTTCACTAAAAACTAGGCTAATGCTTGCAATTGATACCACCGTTTAGAATTTGCACATACTGTAATGCAGGAGGCAGCAGGATGTTACATTACTGGAAGCGATAGCTTCCAAACATCAAATAATCACATGCAACCTTACTGTATGTACAGTATTGAAAGAAAGTAGTTCATAGCCCATTTCACCCGAAACAACTGCCCTCTCCAGACCACGAATGCAGCATTTGTTGAAAGAAATGCAAATGCCCTCCTCTCCTTTTAGTCCTTGGGCCAAGTGCCCAGATATGACATGTCGGTACCAGTGGGGCGGCAAATTCTAGTTGTGATTTTTTTATTCCTATACATCGTTTTGATATGATAGACCTTGCTGACTGGCAGCTTTTTAGTAGTTATCACCTCAAAACCCCCTTTTTGGCATATGGCTCTGGCAAAATGGTGTATAGGCATAAATTAACTCACTAAAATGACATAAATCGACTTGGTAGTCAAAATGTGTCGTGGAGTATCTTGACACATATAGGGGTAAGTAGCAGAATAGGATTTTGGGGCATGCTACCATTGCATTGTTAAATATGACCTGCATCATCCCCAGAAACACAACCAAATATACTCTGCAACAACAAATAACAAAGATGGTTATTTTTCAGCACATTATGGTGAATATCACTGCCTCACTTGTATATAGAAAACTTCCCATATCCCTAAGCTTCAATTTAAGCCCAAGATGACCTCTATATCTTCTATCTTCTGCACTATACCTCAAATCTGTGAACTAAAAAGTGCCATCCCTGGAAATAATCTTCTTTCATTATATCATCTCCTTTAGGTGTGTTTGAACTACTGCATTAGCCAGCCACAGATAATTGTAATAAACCCTAAGTACTAAAAAATTGCAATGTATTTTGTAATTAAGGAACCTTTTTGTGGTCTAAAAGTGTGAAAAACGTATTTTTCATTTCACTGCACCTTTAACATTATCCAAATTAATTCCTTATTATATATATATTTTTTAAATACATTTTGGAGAAAAAAATAGCTCATATGCAATGTGAAATGCCACCTAATTCTTAATCCTTTTCCTTGTCTTTATTATGGTCCATCTTGTCAAAGCTGCATGCTTTTATTGTGAAGGGTCTCAGTTCTCACAGCCTGCATATTTCCACGTGCTAAAAATAGCTGATCGACAAGCTCACAACGCGTTGCGTCCGCAACGTGTTGTGAGCTTGTCGATCAGCCATTTTCAGCATGCAAGCATAACACGTGTACAACGGAGAATAAATCAGGCATCACTGGGCTTCTGTGGAGGGAGGGAGATATATTTTGTTGGCCGAACGAGGCGATCATGTTTGGACATATATGGACAGCTATTTTGGACAGCTATTTTTCGTGGCACATTATGTTTAATCACAACAACGTCACGTTTACTTTAGCTCCTCAGTGTTTGGGTCGGACATGTATGCGTCTGCTGTCTACGTGCATATGCGCTCTGCGCGCTCCAATCTTTCTGGAGGGAGCAAAATGTAGCGTCTTCTGCATGCATCTCTTTAGCATTAACATTTCAATGGCCGAGGGTCGTTAGAGTCTATTGTTCCGTGTTGTTGTTATCGCAAGTCTAACGGTTAGACATGTGACAACGCAACAATAGGAAGCCTGCAGCCCAGTAGCTATAATATTGCTTTCGGAGGAGGGTTAGTGTGCCGCCTGATTTTGACAGAAAGTAACACTAACTTAGTGTTACTTTCTGACAAATCAGGCGGCACACCTGGACATATCAAACGGCACACTAAAGTGCTGCGGAACACAGGTTGGGAATCACTGCTCTATACAATCATTCTGTGTAAAGTAGACCATAAAAAGGCAATCCTAGTTATGACATCAGCACAAACCAAAAGACAGGTGACATAACAGCTACAGTATAACAGAAATATGTTACAATGTCACATAACATCACCGAGTCACAGAGGATCAATTACCTAGCCCCTTGCTGTAATTATTCTCATTACTTTAAAGGAAAGGAAACACAGTTGTGCATATTTGACTTTTTTCTTTCTTTTTTTAAGTGGCGCAACCACTCCAAGGAACACAAATGTCCGTCCCTCCCTATGTCCATCTCTATGTATATGTCCCTATGTTTAGGGTACCAACAGGGTACTTCAGATTTTTTTTAATCAGATTTTTTTAAATCATCATCAGTATCTACATCTGAGTCTGTCAGCTGTGCAGGGGTCTCTTCCTCACTGCATTGGTTGGCACAGGTTTGTAATTTGCACAGGTTTGTGCATTTCAGCCCATTCTTGAGACATGTGCACTCAGGTAGTTTGCATGACCTCACACACTTGCAGGATAGCAACTGCAAGACAGCATCTGGTGCTGGGGACAGGTGGGGCGAAATACTTTCGGGGCGGAGACGTAAGTCCCGACCTATTATCTTCCGTTGTGGCTTTATTATTGAGTAGGTCGTGGCTTAAATATGAATTGGTCCCGACGGTTTAATAATTCGCCCCAGCGCTTTATTTTCATCCTGGCTATTTATGAATGCGTCGCCGTTCGCAACGTATTTTATAATAGGTCGCGGCGGTTTGATAATCATTCGCCACGACTTAATAATAATTCGTCGCAGCGTTAAGAATCCGTTGTGGCGTGAGGACTCGTCGCGGCATAGAACGGGACTCGTCGCGGCTATATCTACCCGTTTGCGACGTAATAGGTTGACTTTGGTATATTTGCGGTGGTATTGCCTTTGGCCTTTTTCCGCGCATCGTGCCCGGCGATCGGCGCACCACCCGGTCCGGTTCCGTGGAGGGATGGCCCGACCCTCGTCCGTGAACCCCTGGGGGGGTGGGGGGGTCCCTGGGGGACCCTTGGGGGATCACGGAGGTCCGCATAGGAGCGACGAGAGTGAGTGAGTGTGTGTGTGTGTGTGTGTGTGTGTGTGTGTGTGTGTGTAGCCATGTGTGCAACTATATTCTCGCACCTATACAGTCTGAGCGCTTGTGCTCCTATCCGTGTGTCTCCCCCCCCCCCACCCCATGTGGACCCTTGGGGGGGGGGGGGGGGGGTCCCTTTGCGTAGAAGCTGCGTATATCCTCATATAAAAATACTATTTTACGCACAGCGCAAGGCAATGTGATTACGATCTTCCTTCTGGGGGGTAGGGGGGGGGGGGGGGTGTCCCTGGCCAACACAATAGATAACCTACAAGGACATATGAATTTATATACAAGGCTATATTAATTTAGCCGATCATCAAAGCTCACCGCGCTCATATAGCGCATTGACAGGTCTGTCTGTCTATCTGTCTGTCTGTCTGTCTGTCTGTCTGTGTCTCAATGACTCGCCTTAGGCGGATAATACAGGCTACAAGTACAACCTTTATTAAAGTAAATCGCACTCAGACAGAGTATAGGCCTAAAAGAGTGAGTTCTCGCATTGCGTTCTGTGCGTCGTAGCGCATGCATATAGACAGATAGGGGGGGGGGGGCAGTTTGACAACAGCGGCTGACACGTTCATTGATGATGATTAATAGGCCTACTGTATATGCTACTGTGCTGCTGGATCGTCGATAAATGGACTATAGGCCTACTGGACTTTGATGTTATACTGCACGGATATAAGCGAACCAGTTTATCAATGTTGGATACCTGCGCTCTTTGCATGTGCACGGCAGATGGAGAGAGAGAGAGAGAGAGAGAGAGAGAAATGCGCTCCGTTCATTGGCTCTATATAGGCAAGGGCAGAAGGTTCCTATAACGACAGTGGGTGCCCACCTTAGAGTAGCCTATATATATTAAGGCACCCGCCCCGCAACTTATTATTATTGGCTTATTATTTTGCCAGCGGGTGCTTTGGCTCTTCCACACCCGCGGAGTTGACGCCGTTGTCTATAGGCCTACGTGCCAGGATGATTTTAAATAAATATGTCTCTGTCTCTGCGTCTCTAGAGCTATAAAATATATAGCACACATCATGTGTGACACATGTGTGCACATACACACACACACACACACACACACACACACACGAGATTCTGACAGAATGCAGCGGCGCATGCTTAAAATAAACAGATATACAAGCTTATAGTGTACCATAGCGTACATACCAGCGTACTTACCGTTCAATAATAATTAGCATGTATTATTATTAACGAAAAACATAAATACTAGCCTACTATTTTATTGGTCTAGTTCAGTTGTTTGAAACAAAATGGTTGCTGCTTCTGATTAGTTACTAACTTTACTAGACCAATTTAAAATAGTATTAGATGTTTTTCGTTAATAATAACTTATGCTAATTATTACTGAACCATTTTAGATGTTTATATTTCACCAACAGGCATGATATGCATTTATAGGCATAATAGGCCATCAGTGGCCACCGGTCGACTCCATTTTGTGCATTACGGCGCCTAGATTTAAATGACCACATTAATCAACAATAGACCATACTGTTCATTGAAAATAGCTGCAAAATCACTATAGTTGTGATGGGATAAAGTAGACCTTTTAAGTATAGTTACCAAGTAGGCCTACCATTACCCCCGCGATGCTGAGCGTGTGTTCCAGCTAAACCTAAGGGTAGGTCTATAGATTTTTAGGGTTAATTATTAGGACCCGATTTTTAATTTAATTCAGAGGGAGAGTCAAGGTATATATTTTATATATAGTGAAACATACATTTCATCGATATCCTTCATCGTCTTAATTTCTTTCATAGTTAAAGCAAGTGCTAAGTGGTCTATTGTCTAAAAAAAACACACACAAGCATGAACAGTCTATTCATCATTATTTATTTCAAATCAAAATACAAACCACTGTCACCAACTCGTCTCGAAGTTCACACGCATGCGACACAGACACACACACACACACACACACACACACACCAGTGTTGTTTTTGGCAGGCATTTTTTAGATTTAGTCAGTCTTAGTCTTTTGGAAAAATGCTTAATTAGTCTTAGTCAGTCTTAGTCATTTCTATCCTTGATAGTTTTAGTCGACGGAAACTCCTAAGGGTTTTAGTCAGTTTTAGTCATTTTAGTAAAAGGTTTTAGTCAATTTTTTGTCAAAATTTTAAAAATGTCTTTAAATAAAATGTCTATAGCGTACAGGTATTAATACATTGGAATTGGAATCAAGGTTGACATGTTGTCATTGTCATATGAAGCTATATGATTCCCTGCTTTCATATGACATAAATAAATAAAATAAAAATACAATAGCAGTCCCTCAGTCAAATGGTCACAAATATACTGGTATATAACTTCAACTGAGAGTTCAGATGCAAATAATAACATAAAAATAAAATGTATGATAGGCTATTTCATATACCGGTAATATCTAGGGATGCACCGAAAGGGAAATTCTTGGCCGAAACCAAATACTGAATATAGGAAACAGTTGGCCGAAAATCGAATACCGAATACATCTTTGTTGTAAAGCTACCCGATTATGGCAAAAGACATGATTATGGCAAAACCCAACTTAAATAATAAACACTTATGCGTCCATTAAAAACATCTAATTAATTGGAGGCTTCGTGATTAATTAATCTCAATTAATCACATTTTAATCACATAGGCCTATTTGACCTGAACAGTGAGCTTTATTTTCTACATAAGCATAGGCAATAAAACAAGTAGTAATAATAATAGTGATAATAATAATATTTACATAATGCTTCTCTGAGTACTTAAAGACACTTTAAGGAGAACATGAGAAAAAAAAAAAAAAAAACTTTATTAGAGAAAAACTAATACTATGGAATAAAATAAATTAAAGTGGAATGAGATAGCAATATTCCAGAGGTGGGTTTGAATTTATAGGTGGTGGCATGTCTCTGAATTTTGGGAAGTGCATTTAAAGCATTTTGACAGGTCTGCGTGCTGTGGACAGTGAAACCCTGAGCATTAAACACAGGCAGACGCAACGATAGTCTATCATTCATTGTTAAAGCTCCAAATGATATTCCCATTCGTCTGTGTCTGCCCGTGTAAACGCAGCAGCAAGTGTGAGGGGTTGGGGAACGGATGGAAAGTACATAGTGTTATTAAGGCGGACTCCTTCTAACTATACTTCTGGACTCGCTGCCTGCCCAGGCGAAAAATAAATATATTTAGTATACTTTTTTAAAGTATACTAAATGTACTTATTTGTACTTGAAACTATTTGAATTTAAATTGTGCTATTTTGAAACTACTTAAGTTGTACTTTTTATACTTAAGTTGCACTTAAGATGTGCTAAAACATATCTTAAATATATTTTTTCTATACTTTTTAACCCTTTTGTGACCAAAAAAATAGTGTTAAATTGAAAATATACTTCCAGTATCCCAAGTATACTTTTGAAAAGCATACTTATATTATATTTATAGTGTATTTTTGAATATATCGAGTGTATATCAAGTATTAAATAAATGCATTTAAAATATACTACCAATGTGTTAATATAATAACATTACAAACTAATGCGCTTAAAATATATTTGATAGTATACTTGAAACTAATACAAGTATACTTCAAATTAATGACTTTTTTACTCCAAATAAAATTGAAGCATTATATATAATATATATGCAAATATATGCAAATTTATACTTTTCCAAAGTATATATATATTATATATATACTTCGGAAAAGTATACATTTGCATATATAACTCTTAATTGTAGCAACCATGTTACTATACATATGAATGGGAAAAGGGGAGAGAGACTGACTAAACCAACAGACATTTAGATTCATGGTTTTACTAACAAATCACATAAAACAACATAAATCACCAAATAACTCCACAACAAAACCCTAAACACAATTACCCATAACATAACTCCAGTATACATTCTAATATTCAAATAATAACACAAATAAGAACAATAACACACGGTCCTTGGCGCCCCAGTGTATGCTGGGAAATGGACTTCCTCTAGCCACTCCCATTTCACCTGGCAGTATTTATAGCACATTAGTACTTAATATACTTAAACTTAATATACTGAAAGTTTAGACTTGTATTGTATTTATAATGTATTAAAAATACAATCTACAAATATATTTACTTAAAATATGCTAAGAGTGCATTTAAAAATACAATCTACAAATATATTTTTAATTATTATATTAAAGTACATCTTACAATAAATGCATGTTCAGGAGAACTCGCTATGAATATATTGCTAATGGACTTAAACTATAATAATCACAAATGTATTTTTAATTATTATATTAAAGTACATCTTACAATAAATGCATGTTCAGGAGAACTTGCTATGAATATATTGCTAATGGACTTAAAATATAATAATCACCAATGTATTTTTAATTATTATATTTAAAGTACATCTTACAATAAATGCATGTTCAGGAGAACTTGCTATGAATATATTGCTAATGGACTTAAACTATAATAATCACAAATGTATTTTTAATTATTATATTAAAGTACATCTTACAATAAATGCATGTTCAGGAGAACTTGCTATGAATATATTGCTAATGGACTTAAAATATAATAATCACCAATGTATTTTTAATTATTATATTTAAAGTACATCTTACAATAAATGCATATTCAGGAGAACTTGCTATGAATATATTGCTAATGGACTTAAAATATAATAATCACAAATGTATTTTTAATTATTATATTAAAGTACATCTTACAATAAATGCATGTTCAGGAGAACTTGCTATGAATATATTGCTAATGGACTTAAAATATAATAATCACAAATGTATGTTTAATTATTATATTAAAGTACATCTTACAATAAATGCATGTTCAGTAGAACTTGCTATGAATATATTGATAAAGTGCTTAAAATATAATAATCACAAATGTATTTTTAATTATTATATTAAAGTACATCTTACAATAAATGCATATTCAGGAGAACTTGCTATGAATATATTGCTAATGGACTTAAAATATAATAATCACAAATGTATTTTTTATTATTATAATTAAAGTACATCTTACAATAAATGCATGTTCAGGAGAACTTGCTATGAATATATTGCTAATGGACTTAAAATATAATAATCACCAATGTATTTTTAATTATTATATTTAAAGTACATCTTACAATAAATGCATGTTCAGTAGAACTTGCTATGAATATATTGATAAAGTGCTTAAAATATAATAATCACAAATGTATTTTTAATTATTATATTAAAGTACATCTTACAATAAATGCATATTCAGGAGAACTTGCTATGAATATATTGCTAATGGACTTAAAATATAATAATCACAAATGTATTTTTAATTATTATATTAAAGTACATCTTACAATAAATGCATGTTCAGGAGAACTTGCTATGAATATATTGCTAATGGACTTAAAATATAATAATCACAAATGTATTTTTAATTATTATATTAAAGTACATCTTACAATAAATGCATGTTCAGGAGAACTTGCTATGAATATATTGCTAATGGACTTAAAATATAATAATCACAAATGTATTTTTAATTATTATATTAAAGTACATCTTACAATAAATGCATGTTCAGTAGAACTTGCTATGAATATATTGATAAAGTGCTTAAAATATAATAATCACAAATGTATTTTTAATTATTATATTAAAGTACATCTTACAATAAATGCATATTCAGGAGAACTTGCTATGAATATATTGCTAATGGACTTAAAATATAATAATCACAAATGTATTTTTTATTATTATAATTAAAGTACATCTTACAATAAATGCATGTTCAGGAGAACTTGCTATGAATATATTGCTAATGGACTTAAAATATAATAATCACCAATGTATTTTTAATTATTATATTTAAAGTACATCTTACAATAAATGCATGTTCAGTAGAACTTGCTATGAATATATTGATAAAGTGCTTAAAATATAATAATCACAAATGTATTTTTTATTATTATAATTAAAGTACATCTTACAATAAATGCATGTTCAGTAGAACTTGCTATGAATATATTGATAAAGTGCTTAAAATATAATAATCACAAATGTATTTTTAATTATTATATTAAAGTACATCTTACAATAAATGCATATTCAGGAGAACTTGCTATGAATATATTGCTAATGGACTTAAAATATAATAATCACAAATGTATTTTTTATTATTATAATTAAAGTACATCTTACAATAAATGCATGTTCAGGAGAACTTGCTATGAATATATTGCTAATGGACTTAAATATAATAATCACCAATGTATTTTTAATTATTATATTTAAAGTACATCTTACAATAAATGCATGTTCAGTAGAACTTGCTATGAATATATTGATAAAGTGCTTAAAATATAATAATCACAAATGTATTTTTTATTATTATAATTAAAGTACATCTTACAATAAATGCATGTTCAGGAGAACTTGTTGTGAATATATTGATAAAGTACTTAAAATATAATCATCACAAATGTATTTGTGATTATATGTATTTAAGTACTATTTGAAATATATTTCTCATTTAGTAAACTTATCACAAATGTGCTAAATCACAAATTAATTTATGTTCACTTATATTATATTTAACAAAAATGTACTATTAATATGATTAGAGACACTACAAGCATATATTTAACATACTTTCTGTGCTAAAAGTGTACTTAAGTATGGAATAAATATATTTATTTTTCGCCTGGGTGCTGATCATGCAACAGATGCATAGTTAAAGAGCGTCATAAGCATGCACCCTCCCTGCGCTGGAAGTAGAAGATCTACAAGTTATCTACCCGTCGCAATGCACAGCGCTTTGGGCTTGTACATCTGTGATTTTCCCGCAGTTTAGTTGAATTATATCGATTCACAACTTTAGGACCCCTACAAACTTTGTTCGTCAATCCACTAACATTTTCGTCTAGCCTCGTCTTGTCAACAATAACACACACACGTCTCGTCATCGTCATCAAACAGAGCTACGGTATTTAGCTCGTCAGCGTCAGTCTTGTCCCGAATTATTTTAGTGTCGTTCGTTTTAGTCCGTCTTAGTCCTGGAAAAAGGGGCGTTGACGTCGTCATTTACGTTATCGTCAGTCCTGACAAAAACAACACTGACACACACACACACACACACACACACACACACACACACACATCCTTGGGAAGTTTGCTTTCATTCGCTGTATGATACATTATGCTATTCTCACTGAGGTCACATTCTCACCAGAGAGCTTTGCTGCGATTAAAACGAATCCTGCTGCGCATTTTCAGAAAGTGCGCTTCGTTTGGCAGGTGTGAAGGCTCATTCGAATCCTAATGCGCTGCAAAGAACCGCATTTTAGGTCAGATTCTCACCTAATACTTCGGTAGACTCAGATCCGTATGGGCGGGGAAATTGGAATCTTGCATATTTAATTGGCTGTGGTTGCCTTCACACTGTCATTCGCAGCAATTGGAAACGCAGCAGGGGGGACCTTTATCAATGTGTTCCATTCATAAACTATAGCCTACACAGTGAAATCTATGGTGATAAAATTACACTCATAACGTGCATGTGTCGTGCCGTCTGGGACCCCCCCCCCCCCCCCCCCCTCTCTCTCTCTCTACGCACGCAGCCGCCACACACTGTTCTTTTGAGCATGGAGGCACAGCGCTGCATGAGCGCACTGATATAACTCCCCAGTCACACACAGTGACAGCACTCCATGTTTACGGCACGCACTGACAGACAGACAGACAGGCTAGATCGGTAAAATGGAGCATAAATTCGTATGTTGGTGAAATATAGATATTTGAAATGGTTCAATAATAATTAGCATGTATTATTATTAACGAAAAACATATACTAGCAGGGACCCCCCCACCCCCCCAGGGGTTCATGGACGAGGGTCGGGCCATCCCTTCACGGAACCGGACCGGGTGGTGCGCCGATCGCCGGGCACGATGCGCGGAAAAAGGCCAAAGGCAATACCACCGCAAATATACCAAAGTCAACCTATTACAGTACGTCGCAAACGGGTAGATATAGCCGCGACGAGTCCTGTTCTATGCCGCGACGAGTCCTCACGCCACAACGGATTCTTAACGCTGCGACGAATTATTATTAAGTCGTGGCGAATTATTATCAAACCGCCGCGACCTATTATAAAATACGTCGCGAACGGCGACGCATTCATAAATAGCCAGGATGAAAATAAAGCGCAGGGGCGAATTATTAAACCGTCGGGACCAATTCATATTTAAGCCACGACGTACTCAATAATAAAGCCACAACGGAAGATAATAGGTCGGGACTTACGTCTCCGCCCCAAAAGTATTTTGCTGTCTCTCGCTGGGGAACCACGCATCCACTGTATTTCCAGCTGCCCTTCATCATTTGTGGTCCACCCATGGTCCACAGGGCTTGGTACAGATGGCTGGGTTTGAAGAGACCGTCTCCAGATAGCAGCCTGATAGTTGGCACAAATTGAATGCATAAACAGGCAATCCTGACATGGTGGAAGCTGGCTGGTGCAGAAAAGTTGGTAGTGAAGAGAATTGACTTCTGTATAGTAGTGTGTGTAGACTGTAGAGCCTAGGGTACATACATGCGGCAAGTGATTTCCTCCAGCTTCTTAAAGAGCTCATCGGAGAGAGTCCAAGCACGGCCCAGCTCAAGGAAGGCTTCTTGGTATGCCCTGTCTGACTTGTTTGAAGGTGCCCATTTTCCTACGTCCTGCAAATACAGTGTCACAACCGGTGAACGCATGAATGCCAATCAAGGCATCAGCAACACTTTCACAGAGTGATTGGCAAAGTTTAGTGATGTCCAGAAATATTGTCCTGTTCTGTGTGCCACATTTGAGGTACACACAGCATGAAATGTCCTTGCTGAAACCAACGGACAGCACCAGAACATCTGTGTCATCAGCTATGATGATCGCTGCCTTGTAGCCAGACTCTGCTGCATGGAGAGCATGCAATAGCATGCGTGTGTCGGCTTCCTCCTGCGAAGATCTCAGTTATGTTACCTCCTCCCCTTGGTGATTTTGAAGCAGACTTCTTCACAAGTTACAGTGTCTTATGTAACCCACATGTGAAATGAGGGTGTACTATATTAAATAAATAAGTAATTCATGAAGGCAACATTGATAAATAAGGGTTAAAATGGTAATGGTTTCAGAATGTTTAGAGTCAGCTGTAAAACTGCACATGTACAAAAAACAACATCCCTTTAAGGGACAGGCAGGTGAAGTGACTTCCCCTTTAATGACAAAGTGTGTGGAGGCTGCTCTGCTGAAGTGTGGAGAGAGAGAGAAGCAGACAACGTCAGAACAGAAAGCTGCTAAACCGATTAACAAAGAAGAAACCTCAAACCTGTGATAAAAACGTTTAATTTAAACTTAGAACAGTGACACACACTTGTGCAGGCCCGTGCAGAGAGCACTGTGGCCTCAAACTCCAGAAAAAGGCACATGTGTCTGCGTGCACACAGCGTGTGCCGATTTTTGGGGGTGGTCTTTTGTGGAGTCCTTCCCTTGTGCCATTTCATGTCATTGGACAGTAAAATAAGCAATATGTGACCAGTGCCAGTAGTTTGATATACAAGGGGGCCATGGTCATTTTTCAGTTCTTTACATATTATGAAACTGCACACTGTAACCTTTCATATGATGCATTGCTCATTGAAATTGGGGGGGAAATGAAGAAGATATGACCATTTGAAACTTGTTGAACCAGAAATGTCAAATTGGAGAATTCCCCCTTCAAAGATATCAGCAGTGATCTGTCACTTTAGGGGGCGCTGTTTTCCCTTCATTCCTCCATTAGCCAACCAGCAGTGTTGCCATGTCTGCTTATTATAATTAGTTGGCCATGTTTCTAAAGAAAAATAATGCATAGGCCTACTGTACCAATAAGTCTTCACAATTAGAGAATGTTGTTATAATTGATAGTTTGCCTATTATCTCTCCTTTTTTAAATAGGCTACTGCATTTATTTGCCATTTTGTACTATGAAAAAAGGGCAAAAAACAGTGGCAGAAAATTAGGCTTATGTAAATGGTCCAGATGAGTACAAATAAGATAGCTATATTAGCCTGTTATTATTATTATTTGTCTGCAGAACCCCCATCTGAAAATAATGTATGCCAGGGACAAGATTGGTTTTGTTATATGCTTGTAGATCGGCTATTTTTGCTTATTTTGGGCTTGTTTTCATATACGGGTTGCTTGTTTCTCTCGCAGAACCTGGCAACCCTGCAAAAAAATAGCCGTTAGCTACATTTAGCATTATATATTGATATCAATCGTCAATCCTGTAGCTAAAACAAGTACATTATCGCGTTATATTACATATCGATGTGATCTGCATTATTATGACCTTAATTTTCATGGCAGGTACATTCCAAAGTAACTAATAAGAACCACGTTATGGTGACATAATGTTACAATGTTTACAATACATGCTAGAGTCTTCTTCTTCTTCTTCTCTGCTATTGGAAATAAGAAGCCATGTTCCATTGTTGTGATGACCAGTGCCCCTAGCTAAAACATTAGCATGAATTAGCTTTAGGAGGACCGAAAATAAGCACACTTTTTACAAAATACGACTGTTAATACTTCTTTCTCTGCTATTTCTGTTAGCCAGTTAGTGAAAGACTAGTATTATCTTCAAAAACGATTGTGTACAAAAAGCGGAATTTTAGCGGAATTTGCATACTTTGAAGGTAAAGCTGATTTTCTGATTAGCATTGGTTAGCATTGCTTAACTCAATGGTTTAAACATTAAACATAGTGACTTGTTTACGCAATTACAATGACTTAATGACACTTAAATGACTTTCTGATGGAATAAAAACATTCTTTAACATTCCAACTGTTTTTATGTGGCTAAAAACGAAAACCACCAAAAAAAAAAAAAATCTATTTTTAGATTCTATTGCTATATGCTATTGCCGAGTTGTGGTTCAAATCACTGGCACTGGTCACATATGTTCTCATTAGTCTGAAACTAAAACTGACTGATGGCAGATTAAATGATAATTCATTATGATAGTGGAATTTATCATTACTTGTCAAATGTTCGTCTTGAAGGGTCAATGGAACTTATTGGCCCCCCACACAAGCCCTTATTGGTCCCCCAGACAAGCCCTTATTGGCCCCCAAATAAGCCCTTGTTTTCCCCCCACACATGTCCTTATGTGGCGAAAAAAAGAGAGAACTTCTTTTTGCCCTTTCCCTAAAAATAATTATATATATTACCGTATATATATATATATATATATATATATATATATATATATATATATACTGTATATATGTTTTTAGAAAGGGCACTTTCTGCAAAAGCTCAGGTGCTCAAGCCCCCCTAGCACCCCCCTCTGCACATGTGTTGGTCAGACTTGGGAGCACAACCTGCTCGGTTTGTTTTGAGTTTGTGCAGACCGAGTGTTTTGGTGAGTTTAAAAACAATGCATTGATTCATTGCACTAAACTTTGTGATTGAACTTTTACATGGAAACGTTTTGTATTATTTCATGAGTAAGAGTATATTGTGTATGCTTTTGATGATAAAATGTTGGTTTGTTCATGGTAAAACATGAGTACACTTAAGGCAGCTCAGTAGTGATGTGTCGGTCATGAACGAACAAATCAAAATAACTAGTTATTTTTGGTGAATGAAACCGATCCGGTCACTTCCGTGAACGATCCGTTCTGAAATGCTCACCCGGCTGTGGTGACTGGTCATACGATTCGTTCTTTGTTCAACGTGGGTCGGATCGGTCATACTGGTACATTGACCGAGCTAGGAGACCGAAAGACCGAAATGCATTTTTCGTTCTTCGTTCAAAGTTTCGTTCTTCGTTCAAAGTGGGTCGGATCGGTCATACTGATACATTGACCGAGGAGACCGAAAGAACGAAATGCATATTTCGTTCAAAGTTTCGTTCTTCGTTCAAAGTGCTGTAACAGTATAACCGACCGGGAAAAGGGCATTGGAAACCCATGCGTTTTTATTTTGCGGAAGGAAAGACCGATGAGTGAAATAATGCATGACTGACTGACTGAATGACTGATTGTATTTGTACTTTGTAGCCCTCTGGTTGCAAATACTACTTGCAAGTGCAACAAACAACGTCATGATGATTAACGTAGAAACAGTATACTTTGATTGATTGAAATATGTATTAACAGTTTGCAGAATTACTTGTTTACAAGAGGGTCCACCTTGTTCAATTCATCAAAGAGTGACAATCAAACAATAAGAGTGACTGGTTATTAAATTAAATTAAATTAGCTCTCTTCTGTTTAAATGTACTACTATTATGGTGATATTATAATATTATGGCGAAATTATACTATTACGGTGAAATTATATCAATGGAAAATAAACAGGCTAATACATACCAAAGAAATATATAGTATTTAATGCTATAAAAACATGAATTAATAGCATACAATTCATATTACCATAATTGGTTAGTATAGATTAAATATAGTAGGGGCTCAATAACCATGGAAACTAAAGGGATGGACGGTAGAGGAATGGAGTTAATCAATGATAATATTTTATTTGTGGATATAAATTATATATTTCCCCTCAAATATCTTAGTTTTGCCAACATTGTTAATGTGAAATAGTTTCTATATGCTTATTTATTTAAATTGTGATAATTGCTATAGCTATTGGAGCTCTGGTGGTCCCAGACAGACAGGGGACGTAAAGAGGAAATTATGCCCGGGTAGAAGGCTGGGGTTGACTGGGAGGAGTGACTGGTGTTGACATCGCGGATCGTCTGACTCTGCCAAAACGGAACAGTTACCCTTAAAAAAACCCACCTCCATTCAGTTTCATTGTAACTAAGATTTTCGATCATAATTCATAATTTTTTAATACCGTATTTAGCTATAACGAGCGCAAATGTTCGATGCTAATTGACAGTGCTACTCTGCTACTACCATAGACCGTAGGGGGAAAATGGCTACTCTCAGCCGCACCAGAGGAGATTAGACCCCATCCCTCCCAGAGAAAATCCCATAGCCTGGAAGGACCGAAATGAACGAAATGACCGTCGACCGATCCGTTCACTGAAAATAACTAAAGTTCCCACCACTACAGCTCAGCTGGGCAGCCAGCTGCTGGCAGTAATAATCAGCATCAATTTTGGTCTAGTTGTGCATACTGCAGCTAATGCTAATTGACCCACAGTACCTGTGTAATTTAGTGATTTGTTTTCTTTATGACCTGTTGTACAGGTCAGGTTTTATGTCCCTGTTGGAACAACACAGTGATATGTTGGAGATCCAGATGGCGAGCTAGGAGCCCACACAGATACAAGGAACCATTATACGTCACTGCCAGAGCGGTAGGAGTGTTGGAGCTTGAATTTAATTGTTATTTTATTATTTTTGGATTGGACTAAGTGCCAATTTAATTGAAGACACAAAGTGAACTGAGAAGAGATAGTAAAGGTGTCACACGTTTTATTTATTTTTGGATGTTTTGGATAACAACTGAACTGAAAAAGGACTGAGTTACAGTGTCACGTACACTTCATTTTGATACAGAACAATTAATTTGAACTATAACCTGATCCAAGTATAGCACATTGTTGTATTTTATTTCATGATTCAAGTTGTGATTTAAGGTTGTTCATTCTATTTTGATATTTTGGAAATTTATACCTACCTCTACCTGTAAAGTCTGGTTTTACCTGTGGAGAAAAGGGAAAGCGTTAACTCAATATATTAGAAAACAAATAGAGACTAAATAGGATTACAAACTAGTTTCTAAAATTAGTTAATTAATACCTGTCTAAAATAGCTGACTAAAATAAGAAACTAAAATACCTGAACTTAGTTTAGATAAAGCAATTTCTAAATTAGGTTTAAAGGAAATAAAAAGGGAAAGTGGAAACTTTCAGGATTTAGTTTTTGTTTTATTGGGTTAAAGGTCAATGTTATTGTGTGTTGTATGTTTTGTATGTCTGTCTAACTATTGAGTAAAAGTTTGCCGGCTTTAGATTTAAAGTAAGTGGTCTCTGGTCTGATATTTTATTGTTCCCCGCTCCTTAGAACCTAGAACTAGCCCAGTGGTTAACCTCGGCAATACAGGTGCTACACTTATCTTGCAGTTTATCTCCGTGCTTGGGCCGTTTCCATTCCTCCACCAAGAACTTGATGAGACTGGCTTTGTTTGCAGCACTGCAGAGTAGTTTCCTCCACTGCCACCATTGTGGCCAGAAACAATGTTTTTGAACTGGATCCCCATTTCTGCACCTCTGTTTGCCCTTTCTGAATCTTTGATTGACATGTCCATGTAAACATCAAAGACAACATCAATTTGTTCACTATTGCCACCTTCATGCAAGACCTTGGCTAGGGTTGATTCTGCCAGCTGTGCAATGAATGAATGAATGTACTATATTCAATTTGTGTTTGAGCAGGTCAAGCCCACTCATGTTAATACATGGGCCAAGGTGCAAGAACAATAAAACGTATAGAGGGAGATTCTGCAGTCAGATTCTGCAGTCTGCACACTTGGGTGCAAGCTTCTTTAATGGACAAAGTTCCAAGCTTTCTGTCAATGGACCTTCATCAGAGTAAAATAAACTAAACTGCATATGTTCAATAACATATTTTGAACATATGCACATTTCAATCAAGGTTCATTCAATACCACATTCACAATGCAATATATGAGATATTTATTTTTCTATGTGGTTTGTCTACTAGAGATGCAACGATACTGATTTTTCAATTCCGATCCGATTCGATATATTAATTTTGAAATTTCCCGATATCCGATATTTGCCGATCCGATATTTGCTGTAGGCTACATAGCAAAACAAATAAATACAAAAAAAATCAAAGAGGGGATGTTTATGGTTAAGTGTTTAACCTGTAAAAATAAGAATATGAACTGTATATAACCTGTAAACCTTAAGGGAATGGCAACCTGTTATATATATAGTTTATATGTATAGTCTCATAATATAGATATTCCACTGTTACTTTCTTATCTTACGCATGCTTACGCATGTTTTATGATAAATGCTTTTGTGATGTATTTCCCATGCTTTTGTTCTTGATTATTGTAAGTCGCTCTGGATTAAGAGCGTCTGCTAAATGCCTAAATTGTAAATTGTAAATTGTAAATTGTAATTAATACTATGGATTATTATTATGTGCAAAGGTACATTTTTACCCCTAAACTGATGCCTGCATGTAACCTGTTAATTCATTCTATGGTTTATTAATAATAATAATAATAATAATAATAGTAATTATTATTATTGCTATATACATTATTGCTTTTTACCCCTAAAGCGATGCCGGGAATCAGCTGTGCTATCATGTGACAAAAGCCTTGAGCCTTACCGACAGAACTCGGGGAGAAAATAAATACCTCAGGACGTTTGTTATGGTGCTAGCTGGTGTGGTGTTGCTACTTTAGTTTGCAAACTCTGTCTTTGTCTTAAGAATTGCACTACACTTACAATCTGAATCAGTGTTTGAGCTTCTGACAACAATGTCATGGTTTGATAACTGAGCCAATTATATAAAGACGGATTTTACCGCGACGACGACATGCGCTTATTCTTCATCATCATCATCGTCACAGCAGCATTTTTTTCAATGGCAATAATAAAGTTACAAAGATTGAATCACATAGCGCTAAACAGTACGTATAGTGCACTTTGTGCAGTAAATATATAGCAGAAGAATGGATTACAAGAGCAATCTCATCACAACAATGTCAGAACGCAGCTATAGATGATAGGCTCCACCACACAACTGAACTGCGCATGCACTTGACTGATCCGTGCGACGACGGGTAAACTATACTTTTAATACTGTTAAGTCTGTAAGTGATTCCATTCTCTTGCATATTGCACCTTAGTGGGGCTTTTTTCTATAGTCTCTGTTTTCAGTCTGTACATACTGGAGGTTGGATTCGCTCACTGCACTGTCTGTGCAGGACGGACTGTAAACATTAAACACGTGTCCCCCTCCTGTATCGGAGCGTGTATCGGTGGCATCAAATCCGATCTCCGATACATTAATTAAGCTGGATCGGAGGCCGATACCGATATAATATCGGATCGGTTGCATCTCTATTGTATACAACCATATACAAAGGACGAAAAAAAATAATATATACTTTGATATTCAAATATGGCTGCCATCTTGAATTTTGGGGCCAAAATGAGGTCTGAGAGTTCAGGCAAAAGCAGGTGTTACAAACAGGTCAATATCTCCAGAATGGAAGATGGTAAAATCAAGATTTCTTTTTAAAATTGAAGTGGACAAGTTAGACTTTCTTTGATTCTCGCTATAAGAGGACATTTAGCTGTGGGCCCCGAAATGTGTTTTTCCTTCAATGTAAAGTCCATAGCACCACGTAATTAAGCCTGGCAGAATAGCCCAGCAGCCAATGTGTTAAAGGACCACTTTTCAACCTATCTTCATATAATGGGGTTTTTTTTCTACTCAGTCTGTGTCTCATAGGAGGGCTGTGGGCAGTTTAGAAACCGTCTTCCAGTGACATCATCATTAGGCAGATTTATTTTTAAACAAGATGTTTTTACAAAAATGTTTAGATTTTCATTATCGTGAGAACGATGTCTTCCATTTTCGCATTGCAACTTTTCAGGACTAGAAAGCCTGCAGTTTCTATTAGCTTGTATTCCCCATCGATGATGTCACTGGAAGACGGTTTCTGAACTGCCCACAGCCCTCCTATGAGACACAGACCGAGTAGAACAAAATGGTGCCACATTTTTTCAGGATTATTAGTGAGGACCTATTATATGAAGATAGGTTGAAAAGTGGTGAAGTGGTCCTTTAAGAGCATTAATACACATGTGCTTCTCCTAATTGGGAAAATACAGTACACCTGTTTTTTTCCTTTTTCTGTCCAGAAATAAAGTCAAGATGTGCTTGAATCTTAATAATATCCACTTGAATGAATTCCTTGCGTCCATTTATATAGAAAAAAAATGTTAATTTGTCTCTGTATGTTGTTTCCTTAGGTGTAAGAAAGTGATAAAATGAACCCCTTGTGACAGTATTTGACCTGGGCAATAAGAAGACATCTTAACTAAACACCATAAGGGTCCTAATGTGGTAAAAAAAAAAAAACATCTAAAACATTTTTTACAAAGATGTGATTTGAACGTTTTCTGGTTGGTTTTGGCAGTTTTTGTCCAGAAATTGAGTCAAGATGAGCTTGAAGATTAATAATAACCACTTTAATGAATTCATTTATATAGAAAAAGGTTATGGCATTTTCTGTTCTCTCCATCACATGGTTAATTTTGGGGGTAGGTGTAAGAAAGGGTTAAAAATACCCCCCATGGGACAGTAGTTGACCCGGGCAACAAGAAGAAATCATAACTAAAAACATATTACGAAAACATGTCACTCGGGTGCTGTCGGAGCCTCTAAACTGCCCTACTACAGACCGATTCAGAAACAGGTCTCATGGTCGCAGGCAACGTATTTCCTGTAGGCAGAGCCGACATACTGTAGCTGCGGTTTAAACTCGCACCTCTTCTACTACAGTGAACTGTAGTAGAAGACTAGACTAGACTAGACTGATGTTCTGCCTCAAACGTTACTCTTTGACATGCTTTTTACTGACACTAACATTACAAAGATGCCCAGAACATCGGGATGAACCTGTGTAGTTTATGGCTGCTCCAACAGTAGTGGCAACATAAATATAAAATAAAAAAAAATGAAATGTCAAAATATCCACCACAGACCGGAGCCATTGAGTAATGGTTGAGACAAAGCAGTGGAAGGTCCTGAAAGATACATGATGTCAGTCTTACCCAATACCCAATCTTTCTTTTTTATGAACACAAGGCTGCTGTACTTTATACCTCATACTAAGCATTTAAAGTATGATACGTTGCCTGCGACCATGAAACCCGTTTCTGAATCGGTCTATAGGGGGGATCTTTGAGGGGAGCTAGTCCCTCCTATGTCCAGCTTCGAGGGTGTGTAAACACATGTAAACATTAAAGACAAAAGTTTGTAAACACATACAAACATTGAAGACAAAAGTGAGGACGCAAATTGTGATTGGCCAGAATGAGATGACGTATGATCATAAGAGCGCCTCTCACTTCACACAGGTGTGATTTCTATGAAACAAACACTTTGCAGATAGAAAGAGGATGCTTCAAGCTTTTTTGTACAGCTGCAATGTCGGTGAGTTTGACGTCGTTAAATACAATTTGATTATAGGATGATGCATAATACAGTAGAGTAAAGCTATATGGACTTTTCGTAAGAACAAAATACAAGTCAATTACAGTACAGAATGTATGCAAGGAATGGTGCATATATATTGTTCTCGTACAAGCTACAGTTCTAGAGTTACAGGCAGTCTGTGCAGTTACATCATATTGGTAGACTGCAGAATGTGCAGATTCTAAGTTCAATGTATAACTGGTATCGAGTTGTTTTGTAGAATTAATTTGTTTTCTTTGAACTCTATAATCTAGGATGGTCTAGACGGTTTACTTTACAGTATTTGTTAGGGTCCCTGCCATTACCAAAACACTGCACTTTGTTCAGGATATTAAAGAGTAGTGTCTAAATTCTATCTTATCCAACCAAGGGAAACCTTATGTTCTCATATATTGTCTCTTATCTGTGAATAACTACGGCAGACTGTGATAAGCACATTACGACCACCATTAATCTCTGTCTGTCTGTCTGTCTGTCTGTCTGTCTGTCTGTCTGTCTGTCTGTCTGTCTGTCTGTCTGTCTGTGTGTGTGTCTCTCTCTCTCTCTCTCTCTCTCTCTCTCTCTCTCTCTCTCTCTCTCTCTCTCTCTCTCTCTCTCTCTCTCTCTCTCTCTCTCTCTCTCTCTCTCCCTCTCCTTAGGCACGGGTGCCAGCTTTGGCACAGGGGAGGGTAATCACTGGCACACTAGCATAAATATGAGAGAGATATAATTTTTGTAATGTTTTAGATCAAATATTTAAAAACATTTAGTCCAGTAAATGATGTCCCTCTCACTACATTGATACTGTCTGTATCAATGGGTTTCTGTTAACCTACCCAGCAAAACAAGCCTTAATTGTCTGCAAGCTCCTCTTCAATTGTGAGAATGTGGTTGTACTTGGTCAGACACTCACAGTGACATGGGGTGGTTGTACTTGGCCAGACGCTCACAGTGACATGGGGTGGTTGCACTTGGCTAGATCCTCACAGTGACATGGGGTGGTTGTACTTGGTCAGACGCTCACAGTGACATGGGGTGGTTGTACTTGGTCAGACGCTCACAGTGACATGGGGTGGTTGTACTTGGTCAGACGCTCACAGTGACATGGGGTGGTTGTACTTGGATAGATCATCACAGTGACATGGGGTGGTTGTACTTGGCCAGATGCACAGCGATTGACATGGGGTGGTTGTACTTGGCCAGATGCACAGCGATTGACACGGGGTGGTTGTACTTGGCTAGACGCTCACAGTGTCATGGGGTGGTTGTACTTGGTCAGACGCTCACAGTGTCATGGGGTGGTTGCACTTGGTCAGACGCTCACAGTGACATGGGGTGGTTGTACTTGGCTAGACGCTCACAGTGTCATGGGGTGGTTGTACTTGGTCAGACGCTCAGTGACATGGGGTGATTGTACTTGGCTAGACGCTCACAGTGACATGGGGTGGTTGTACTTGGCCAGACACTCACAGCGACATGGGGTGGTTGTACTTGGCTAGACGCTCACAGTGACATGGGGTGGTTGTACTTGGCTAGACGCTCACAGCGACATGGGGTGGTTGTACTTGGCTAGACGCTCACAGTGACATGGGGTGGTTGTACTTGGCTAGACGCTCACAGTAACATGGGGTGGTTGCGTCTAGACACTCAGAGAGACACTGACACTAATGTTGCTCTCGAGAGGGAAGTCTGGAGCTCTCTGGTGGAGCTGTTGCCCCCGCGACCCGACTACGGATAAGTGGTTGAAGATAGATGGATGGAACTAGCTAATATACATCGACCCGTTGTGAGCTTGTAGATCAGCGATATTATATAACGTAGATAGCAAATAGTCTAAATAAAAGGATAGCTTGCGGTCAGGAGAAGGGCGTTCGCCTAGAAGGGCGCCGTGCAAGCTACAGTAGAGCTGCCACTGACTGGATGTCAATCAAATCTATAGTGTACAATACAGTATGAACGCTATCTGTTGGGAGGAGATGACCTACATGTGAACAATGGAACACAATGAAGGAGAGGCTGATTGAGACATTATTCACGTCATTCAATGATCCACTCGCAGGACAATATGCACCCTTAATTAAACCAACCGGGACCTTCTGCCTCAATACGGAGCCCACTGGAATATCTATACAGTTTGACCGCAGTCGCTTAGTATGCGCACGCACACACGAACACACACACGCACGCGCCAGGGATCCTTTTAACTCTGACTAACAGCCAAGACACCTAAATGTGCCGACTCAGAGTACGCTGCCTGTTTAATTAATGCCATTATACCTGTCTCTATATATACACGGATACATGTGTCCTCAGTGTAGATCTCACTCCTTCCTCTCCTCTATGTGAGAGATGTGAGATAAAGAGAAGGATCCACAGGTGGTTTCATTCTGAGATCTGATATTAAAGCACAGCTACGTAGACTAAAGAGCACCTGATGGACATGTTCAGGTACAGGTGACAAGAAACAGCCCCCAATCTGTCACTCTACAATGTAAACTGACAGATTGGGGGCCTGCGTGCACACGCACGCACGCACCCACGCACACACAGTCACTCTTCATGTAAACCCTGGTGGCACGACTGACTCACGACCGAACGCAGAGCGCTCCAAGACACCATTCTATCCACACTGTATGCAGGCACAGAGGCACACACACATGTGCACGCACGCACACCCACACATGCATGCACGCAGACTGACATTTCGTAAACCCTCTAGCACTGCAGAACTGAAACAGAAATGCACAGCACATATTTATATAACATGTCTCTCCCGTACGGAATAAGTGTGTCTTCTTTGCGTTGCCACCCTTTAACAGTCAACACACTGTCAGAAACTGTACGACTGTTTTGACTCTCTCTCTCTCTCTCTCTCTCTCTCTCTCTCTATCTGTGTGCTCCAACTTCCTGCATGAGGTTACATAAATGATTCATAAATTCCACCACAATTATTCATAACTTCTCCTCCTCAGCCATACCTAACAACCTGCCTGTGGTGTGTCTGATCCACTGGTGGAGAGTAACTCAAAGGTACTTCATTCATTTATTTTTAGGTTTTTCTTTTAGGTTTTATGAAATCAATTATACCCCAAAAACCTGAACATTCAGTGGATTTTCTGTGGTCTGGAGTTAATTTCTCTGGGGTCCAGCCTTTTTAGCTGCAATGAAAACAGGCAAAACTGTGAAAAACAGTGACATCTGCTGCCAAATCCCATTGACATATGGGATTTTGCAGGCTGTGACATCACAGTCAGCAGGAAAATCAGAGCACTTGTTTGAGCCAGAAAAAAGTTGAGGTTTTTTGCGTGCAATTGAGCTCAGAAAACCTAAAACAAATTATATTACAGCTGTTCAGTTCCGGTGGATCACAACCCATCATCACCCACCAGGCAAACCAGACATACTTAATGAACTGGTGGGCGTGTCCACATAAAAACATAATTTTAACAAATACTTTACAATTTTTGGAAAAAGTTCTTCCGCCTTTTTTTATAATAATACCTGATGATCATGTTTTAGGGTGGACAAAAATCGTAGCACTCCATCTTTAGGTACTGTAACTTAAGTACTGTACTTTAAGGGCCGATTCATACTCCTATTTTACCGCTGTTTTCGGCGCTGTAGAAATTATCAGTAGCACCGAAGAGCCGACTTTAGCACGGTACCCGCCCCCCCCCCGAACCTCAAATGACGTCACATTGTAGGCTCTACAGCGCCGAACCGACTTTTATTCGGCTCTAAAATAGGAGTATGAATCGGCCCTAAGTAGGGGTTGTAACACTTTGCACGTTTCACTCTTTTACTCAGAGATCCGTTTATCTACATATGGCAACGGACCTACACATGTCTGCTACCATAAACCACTTCAAGTTTTTCAATTGATAAAACAGGTCGGGAGTTATTAAACCGAACGTGGACGCTGTTCCAGTGTTACATTTGCTGCACATATCGGATTAATTGTAACGGCATGCGTGATAAATGTAACAACGCTAAAAACACCATTAAACATATCGTTTTCAGCTTAAAGCAATTATATTTCAATGAGGCAACTCCTTAACATTGTTTTCATACCATGGATGTGATAAGAACATGTATCAAACATAAGGGAAATATTAAATAGTACCGGTTGTACCAGGTTGGGCGTTTGAGTCAGTTCAAAGGGAAAATACATTAATTAAACAAACGTTTGATTGATTGAGTTGTACAAGGTTATACAACCCTAAACTAATTCAGAATACACTCTGTAATGAAAGACAGCTGACTGAACATATAATATTGGCCAATATGTCAAATATGTAAATATTAATGGTATTTAATGGTATGGCGTGTGTTACAATTGAACCACTTTTGCAAGTTGTTCTTTGGCGTTGCTTACAGACCAGAATGAACGTGCATTCCGTCTAAACACGATGCAAACTAATGAAGAACATAAACATGAAGACATCCATGTGGATCTTTATTCACCAACATCAAAGAAAAAAATTCTAGCCCACATATACTCCAGGTGTAAAGTTTTACGCATTTTGAGAAAAGCCATTTTTTCGCCAATAATTCCTTGTAGGATGAAGGTAAACACTTCAACCTTCCTGGGCACGTAGAGTACGTTGCTGTACACATTCTGACGCAATGGCGTCATGATGACGTTGACCAATCAAGAGATAACGTGGATGTTACAACCATGACGCGTTACAACCGTGGCGGCTCTCCCCTACTGTAACTTAAGAACTCTACTTAAGAACAATCTTTTAGGTGACCCTCTACAATTTGCCTGTCGCCAGAACATATCCACCACCATACACCATTGCAACAGCCCTCCACACCCTTTTTACCTCGTATGATGATTTCCTTTTGACTATATACAGGTAGTTGTGTTGTACGTCTCTAAATGTTTTGATGAGTTGAAAATGGTGGACCCTATTGTAAACAAGTGTAATGCTTTATGGTGTTGTCCACTCACTGTTAACAGTTTTTGTATTGAGTTGTACTGTAATTCTGCAAACTCTTAAATCAATCAATCAATCAATCAATCAAAAACACTCGCTGCCTAAACACTCACTGCCTAAACCACAAGACATCCAGAAGAAGCACAGCTGACCAATGGGTCTAGAACGAGACGAGAACATGAATAACATAGCAGATCTTATGTAACGAGAACATGAAGAACATAGCAGATCTTATCCAACGAGTACATGAACAACATAGCGGCGGTGGCTCAGGGGTAGAGTCGCTGCATGGTAACCACAAGGTTGCCAGTTCGAACCCGGGCTCACCCAGAGTTAGTGTCGAAGTGTCCTTTTGCAAGACTCTGATGTGCAAGTTGGTGCCTTGCATGGTTTCCGCCACCATCGGTGTATGAATGTGTGTGTGAATGTCTCTCTTACTTCTGTGGGGAGACTGTTCCAGTGATGGGAGGCTCTAACAGAGAAGACTGTTTTACCAAACACACTACATCTGATTGGCACTTCACAGTCCCCTCTGGTAGTTGCCCTTGTTGCTCTGTCACCACTGTCCCTTCGATCTATGAACTGGTTCAGTGGTGGAGGTGCAAGTCCATTTAAGATCTTAGAAATGAGACAAGCATCTGCAAAGAGTTTGAAGCTGTTAAAACTAAATAGGTTGTACTTTTGAACTATGTGGCAATGGTGGTAACGGATGGGCTTTTGGTCAAGTGTTTTTAATGTCTGTTTGTACAGTGATTCTATGGGTTTTAAAGTTGTCTGGTTTGTCTGTGACCAGGTTGTGAAACAGTACGTTATGTGTGAAAAAATCATAGCATGCATGAAGAGTTTAGCTGCATCGGTTGTTAGATATGGTGTTATGATGTCATAACGACGCCACCAGCATGTGGGGGGATAGCAGTGCCACCAGCGTGCGGGGGGATAGCAGTGCCACCAGCGTGCGGGGGGATAGCAGTTGCACCAGCGTGCCACACCTTCTTCTCCCCCACTTGAGAAGTCATCCTCAACTCCGTCTTCATCCTCCACATTCGAGTGATGCTCAACTCCTTCTCCTTAACAGAAAATAAATATTCAAGTGTGAGTGAGGGTCTCTCTCTCTCCCCCTCTTGTCATACGTATGTTTGTCTGTGAGAGACACAATTCCAACTAGCAAACATGCAGCTCTTGTTTGCGTTTCTGTAACATATTTTCTTTTACGGGGTGGAGTAGTTTTAGGGCCAGGTGCTGCTTTTCGTCGGACCTCTCCCCAGAGACCTGCCCGGCTTGGTTGAACCTGCCCCCGCCGGTATAGCCCTCAGAATCACAGAGGCACACAAGCCTGTGGCACCAGCTCCTGACCCACTGGAACGGCATCACTTTATTTTACCAGGACTCCGGCGACGTGTCATCGCCGGAGGATCTGCAGCTTTTCACCGACGCAGCACCTTCCATCGGGTATGGGGGGTACTTCGGTGGTCGGTGGTTCGCACACAATACTGTCTAACTGACTGACATGAAAACAAAAGCCTGCCTAGCTACACTGTCCAATGAGGATAAATACAAAAGTGGCAACCATCCCTTACCTAATGTGGTTTAACATAGATTCTATTGCCAACAGTGTCACAATCATTCGAGGCTGTGGCTCTTCAATTGAATGGACCCACTCCTACCATTCTAGTCAACATTTACCGCCCTCCCAAACCAAACAAGGATTTTATTACTGATTTCACTACATTTCTCACTCATATCTGCACACTTTCACCCAATATAATTTTGCTTGGTGACGTAAATATTCATTTGGACAATAACAATCTTGCTTTCACTAAGGACTTAATCTCATGCCTGGACAGTTTTGGTCTCAAACAATTTATCAATTTCCCCACACACTGTAAAGGTCATACATTGGACATAGTTTGCTGCTCTGGTATCACTCCTCTCAATTTCTCTGCTTCCGACCTCCCTTTCACTGACCACAAACTCATTTCATTTAACCTCAGTCTCACCTTGTCCAAAACCAAACAATCTCGTACCATAACCCTCCGTAACATCAAAAACATAAACCCAGACGACCTCATAACAGGCATTGAAAATCTCCCCACCATCACCCCCCCATGCACCCCAGATCAGTTAGTCAATATTTACAATGATGGCCTCCAATCCCTGCTAAATACACTTGCCCCCCTCAAAACCCGGAACACCTCATTTCGCCACTCTGCCCCCTGGTTCTCCCCCCACCTGCGCCAGCTGAAGGCCAAAGGCCGTCAGCTTGAGCGACTGTATACCAAAACCGGCCTCACTGTTCATAAACAAATGCATCATGCCCACGTCCTCCATTATAAAAATGCCATCTCCTCAGCCAAAACCCAATACTTTGCAGACAAAATTACTGCCGGTGCCGGGAACACCCGGGCTCTGTTTTCGGTGGTTAACAACTCCCTCCGCCCCCCTGATTCCCTCCCCCCACACTTCTACTCCACAGACCACTGCAACGCCATAATATCCACCATTCACCATCAACTAGCCGCCCTCACGTCCGGTTGTCCTCCTCCCTCTGTTCCTAATCCCCCAGTCTCTGCACCTCTCTCCTGTTTCCAACTCCCCTCTCCCTCAGACCTATCCAAACTCATCCGGACTTCCAAACCTACGACCTGCCAACTTGACCCCCTGCCATCCCCCCTCGTTATAGCCTCCCTTCCCTCTTTACTCCCTCTGATAACAGCCATTATTCACTCCTCTCTCACATCTGGTTCCATCCCATCTCCACTGAAAACTGCCTCTGTTACACCCCTATTAAAGAAACCTGGTTTAGACCCCAACAACTTCAGTAATCTCCGCCCCATCTCCAACTTACCATTTTTAGCAAAAATCCTGGAAAAGGTTGTTGCAACTCAGTTACAGGCCCACCTCTCCAACAACAACCTTTATGAACAGTTTCAGTCCGGTTTCCGCCCCCAACACAGTACAGAAACAGCACTAATAAAAATCACCAACGACCTCCTGTTAGCAGCCGACTCTGGACAGTTATCCATTCTCATCCTTCTCGACATGACCGCAGCCTTTGACACCATCTCACACTCCATCCTCCTCGACCGTCTAGCCTCCATTGGCATATCTGACACACACCTAGACTGGTTCCACTCCTATCTCTCCGACCGTACTCAGTTCATTCAGCTAAAATCTTTCATATCCCACTCCTCTCCCCTCTCCTCTGGTGTTCCCCAGGGCTCTGTCCTTGGCCCCATATTGTTCATAATATACCTCCTCCCACTTGGCTCAATATTCCGCAAACACAACATAAGTTTCCACTGTTACGCGGACGACACCCAGCTCTATGTCTCCTCCACACCTACCTCCACCCTCCCACCACCCTCCCTCTGCGCCTGCCTTCACGAAATCAAAGACTGGTTCACCTCATCCCTCCTCAAACTAAATGGCAATAAAACCGAGTTAACCCTCATTGGCACCAAATCCTCACTCACCAAGCAGCCCAGTTTTACACTCACCATAGATAACTCCTCGGTTTCCCCTTCCCCCCAGGTCAAGAGTCTGGGTGTCGTCCTCGACAGCACCCTATCTTTTCATACCCACATCAATAACACCATCCGGTCAGCCTACTTTCACCTCCGCAACATCAACCGCCTCCGCCCTTCACTCACCCCCAACAACACTGCCATCCTAGTCCTTTCTCTGGTCATCTCCCGCCTCGATTACTGCAACTCCCTTCTCTTCGGTCTCCCCCACAAACTCCTCCATAAAATCCAACTGGTCCAGAACGCTGCAGCCCGCATCATCACCAAAACCCCTGCCATCTCCCACATCACCCCCGTTCTTCACCAACTCCACTGGCTACCCATCAAATACCGCATAGACTACAAGATCCTCCTCAACACATTCAATGCCATCCATAACCTCTCCCCCCCTTACCTGTCTGATCTCATCCATATCAACACTCCCACCCGGTCACTCAGGTCTGCCTCCTCCACCAACCTCACTGTTCCCCCAGCTCGTTTGTCCACCATGGGGGGTAGAGCTTTCAGCCGCTCTGCCCCTCGCCTCTGGAACAGCCTTCCCCCCGACATCCGAAACATGGACTCACTCCCCACCTTCAAATCCCACCTCAAAACTTACCTTTTCAGACAAGCCTACTCCCACCTTGAGTAGAAGTCTGCTGCAGGCCTTTTGTGTGTATTTTAAACTTGCTGTATTTTTAAACTTGCTTTATTGTTTTGTATTTTTCTGTTTTGTTAGGCGACCTTGAGTGACCTGAAAGGCGCCATATAAATAAAATGTATTATTCTGCCTACGTGTGGTCTATGTATAGAGGCCCCCATCTTACCTATCCCAAGGCAGGGCATATGCGCTAGACATAGTAGGAGAACAATAAGAGCAAGGTTTCCTTGGTCTATGGTTTAACAAACAAACTGCTGTTGTTGAAGAGAGAGCATGCACTGAGCCCAACACAGCCCTTTTATAGGGCACAGCTGAGTGTGATTGGTTGAAGGCGGAGCCAGGGAATCAGAGGCTGGCCAATGAGGGCTGCTGGAGTCAGCCACACTGGTGGTTATTGTCACGTTCCGTGACATGTTTTGTACTTTCTTGTGTTCCTTGGTTATTAGTGTTTTACTTTACTGTTTTCCTGTGATTTTGTAGTTTAGTGTTCCATGTTTCTTATTTCCAGTTAGAGTTGATCTTGCACTGTGTACCTTTTATTTTGTAGTATGGTTTTGTGCCTTCCTGTCTGCCCCTGTATTCTGTACCTTTCTTGTCTCACCAGTACTGTGATTAGCCTATGTTTTGCACTTGTGTCCTTTTAGTCTTAGCCTATCCCTGTGTTGATTGTCAGTTAGTTTCACCTGTGTCCTGTTACTCCCTGTGTCTATATATACTCCCCTGTTTGTGCAGTTCCTTGTCGGATTATTAGTTATTGTCACAGTTTTCTTGTTGCTCCTGTTTTTGAAGTTATTTCCTAGTGTTCCTAGTGTTTGTTTATTCCCAGTGTTAACCTTTTGGTGTTAATAAACACGTTGAAAGTTTCCTGACTGTCCTGCATTTGGGTCCTACCCTCTCTGGTACCGAACCGTGACAGAATAATCCGACCACTATGGACCCAGCAGACGACCCAGCGCCAGCAGATGATTTTGGTGAAGTCCTTCAGCTCATGGTAATTATTATGGACAAATGCCAGAATCCTTCCATCAGCCCTGAAGATAAAGTTGAAGGTTTGAAGCAGGCCCTCCGAGTGGCTTACTCCAGGCCAGAACTGGCAAATAGACTTGAGGGGACAATTAAGGGGTTGTGGGCGGCCTTGTCCAGTGCGCCAGCTGACCTGCGAGCTGCTAGCCATTTGCCTGCTCCCCAGCCTGCCAGTCACCAGCCTGCTCTACAACCTGTCAATCATTTGACTGCTTCCCAGCCTGTCTGTCATGAGCCCGCTTCCCAGCCTGTCAGTTGCCAGCCTGCACACCAGCCTGTAACCCGTTCAATCAGGCTTGGGTATGTAGGCCTCCAGCCCATCTGCTCCGAACTCTCCCGCTTTCCCTGAGCCGGCCTATGCTGAGACAGTTTCAGCCTCGGACCCATACATTGGGTCTCGCTTGGCCATCTTCAGGGGGAACCGGGCGAGGGGGCGTGGTCGGCATGGCTCGCGCCGCCATCAACGCTCCTCGCTGCCCAGCACCAAGGAGCCTCCGCTGCCCAGCACCACGGAGCCTCCGCTGCCCAGCACCACGGAGCCTCCGCTGCCCAGCACCACGGAGCCCCCGCTGCCCAGCACCACGGAGCCTCCGCTGCCCAGCACCACGGAGCCTCCGCTGCCCAGCACCACGGAGCCTCCGCTGCCCAGCACCACGGAGCCTCCGCTGCCCAGCACCACGGAGCCTCCGCTGCCCAGCACCACGGAGCCTCCGCTGCCCAGCACCACGGAGCCTCCGCTGCCCAGCACCACGGAGCCTCCGCTGCCCAGCACCAAGGAGCCTCCGCTGCCCAGCACCACGGAGCCTCCGCTGCCCAGCACCAAGGAGCCTCCGCTGCCCAGCACCAAGGAGCCTCCGCTGCCCAGCACCAAGGAGCCTCCGCTGCCCAGCACCACAGAACCTTCGCTGCCCAGTGTGACTCCGCCCCCAATTCGGTCTGGAGCCTTGTCGGCCATCTCTGCCGACATCCTGCCTGTTCTCCGAGAAACATCGGTGGCTGCCCCAGCTGACAACCTGCCAGAGCCCTCGCCAGCCGTCTACATCGACGACCGTCCTGTGCCCTCTGCGCCCTTGCCAGCTGTCTTCACCGATGTCCCACCTGTTTTCCCTGTGTCCTCGTTGGCTGCCCCCTCCATCGTCCCACCAGAACCCATGTCAGCTACCCCAGCATCACCAGTGACCTCATCGGGTTTTCCTGTTGACACATGTGGATCTCGTGAACTATTCCCCCATGTCCCCATCGAAGCCGAGGAAGCACTCCTGCTGCCAGACCCCGGGCCTGTCCAGTTGTCAAAGCCTGGGCCTGCACTACGGCAGCAGGGTCTCGGGGCTGCACTCCAGCCGCTGGATCCTGGGGGTGCTCTTCAGCCACCTGACCCCTGTTCCTTTCTCCCAGTGGCAATGTCTCCTTGGCCTCAGGTACCCCAGCCCATGTGTACACACCCTCTTGAGTTCCTGTCGCCATGTATAGCCAAGACTGTGTCTACTCCTGTTCCTAGCCATGTGCCTCGTCATGTTCCAAGCCATGTTTGTAACC
>NC_139705.1:800000-985000 GCF_964188405.1 Protomyctophum parallelum
GCAGTGATAAATGTGACGGCTGAAATATATCTGGCACGCCCTATAAAATCAAGCCGCGCCCTCAATTTTGCAGCAATGGCTGAACGGAAGACGGCAAAGAAGAGGAACTATTCCGAAGCGGAGATCGATGTCCTCACCACTGAGGTGGACGTTAACAGTGGTGTCAGTAATGACATCAAAACAAAGGTGTGGACCCGCATCACTAACCAGGTGAATAGCGTCTCCCAAGTAGAACGGACAAGAGCAGAGGTTTGTTTGACATGCAACTTGAATATAGATTTGAATAATAAATACTATTATGTGATAGCCTAGATTTGGAAAAGTGCTAATTTATACTGTCCATTAGGTGAAGAAGAAGTGGACTGACATAAAGATGTGGACAAAAAAGAAGGCATCACAGATCCGCCAGGCGCTCAGCTGCTGACTGGTGGTTGTCAGGTAAGCTATATGTTATATGGCATTGTTGATTGTTTACTTGAGACAAAACGGGTTGATTAAATGCAATTGCTTAAAAACCGAGAGCTTATTTTATTTCCATTGTGATCCTCTGACCAGACTGATCCAGACCTCGCGATCTGGAGCAAAGGATTGTTTCCATTATTGGACCTGAGTCCATTGAGGGACTGGAGGTGCCCGGCGGCGACACTGCCGTGTCCGATGACCGTAAGTAGCCTATATTCCATTAACCAAAACCATTGACCAAAGTCATTGGACCCCATAGGAAATTAATACAACATTCACACATTCAAATACGGGTAGCGGTGCCCGCGGTGGCAGAGTGCGTCCATCCTCCCCGGCGCACAATCCTCCACCAGAGCCAGCCAGCAGTGCGGGAGGGGGGGGGGCTCGCGGTGAGAGCCCTTCCTCTGCTCCTGCTGGTCCCCCACGCCAGGCTCAGGAATGAGCCCTGGTGCTCAATGACGCGGTCCTGGCCGGGTAGCGTGATATTGTCCAGGCCCTGAGGGACATAAATACATCAATAATTAATCTCACAGCGAGTGTGGATAGAGTCGGCAGGCAACTGCAGAATCAATAAAGTTTTTGTGTGAGTAAACATGGTGCAAAGAGTAATTATTAAATGAGGGTCTTTTTTGCTATATGCCTTGATTTTACATTGAGCTTATAGGTGCCCATATTTCAATTCATTGCCTTTGCTGTTATATGCCAATGTTTTTAAACCCTCTTTGAATGAAGTGCATTTTAACATACGTGTAACGTATCTGGGCCAATTCCAAACACAAGGTGACCAAAAGCAGCTCACCCTTTAACAGGCCAATGCAGCGCATGTTTTTATATGCGCGGCATTGAACCTGCGCTTCTGGGCAGTCGCTGGTTCCTGCAATGGCGTGACTAAATAGTCAGCCATTGCATAGATTTTGTCACCTAGAACACAAGTCCCACCGAAAATGTAGTAAATGTAATAAATTCAAATACATGTATTCGATATTTAACACTGCCTATACTCACCCACTAGATAGCTCCTGCCGCCCAATGCACCAGCCTCTAGTTGAATTCCCACATTCCCGTTGCGGAAAATGAAGGAGTCACCCCCTGGCCACAAGGCTACCACGTTGATGAGGGATAGGTTGGCATCACAGATCACCTGCATGGTAGTTTTTGCGATTGATGTATGAATAATCATTATGTGATGGCGGTTTAATACGCACATGAGTACAATCAATAGCGCCAATCACATTCGGAAGACCAGCAATCTCATAAAAGTCTCTCTTAATCACAGTTTGCTGATCGTCAACGAATGGGAACCGACTGTACCACCCAACACTGAGGGCATCATTCGGCTGATGGAGGGCTGTGAGATGCCAGACCTATTCCCGATCTCACGTTGGAAAGTCCCGGTGGCCAGACACCCCAATGTGGACAGCACCTGTACAGGGACAGGAATGGCGCGTGAGCGCCTGGTGCTCCTCCTCAACAGGGGATCAAGCCTGTTGCATAGCTCGATAAGTGCATGTCTTGGGAGACGGAATCTACTTATCAGCCAGCCGTCATCCTCTGCCAGGAGGTCAGCCCCGGTATCTAAAGACCCATTGGGCCCTCAGGCGCTCACGGGGCTCATCATCCTCATCTTCGATACGTTCTTCTGCTGCTGCTGCTGCATTAACGTCCTCTAAAAGAGCTATTAGTCTATTAGACTAGAGGAAGTAGAGGAAGAGTTATTCTGTGTGCATAGAGTCTATTAGAGTAAGTAGAGGAAGAGTTATTCTGTGTGCATAGGATAACTATGCCTTTCTATGATTTTCCGGTAAGTTCTGCTGGCTGGATGTGTCTGTCTTCCAGGGAAGCAGTGTGGCACATCGTACGTTACCATGGAGATGGTTTTCTGTGCCAGACTTGATGAGTCCTAGACGGTGCCTCGTCTGTTCAGTCCTCTCGGAGGAGGAAACGGATGTTTTTCCAACACTTATTCCAACATATTATTGTGTGTATTTTTGCCTTATCTCTGTTGTTTTCAACCTTTTTCATATCAAGGTCCATTATTTATTCTGCATATGAGCCACGGACCACCATTTCATGACATTTAGCCTCTCAAACCGAAAACGTAGAATATTTTTGATGTCAAAGTTTCCATGCTATGTTGATGTTGGTACCATTAGGATAATGGTAGATGACAGGCAAACAATGATGAAAATTACAATTCCTCTACATTCTCCAATTGTGTATTTTGGCCGATGACATCACATCAGTCCGGCATAAAGTGCACAGCTGGCTCCCATGTAGTCAAACACAGGACGCATTTAAATATGTTTACTCCTATACCTCTCGCTTGGCGACGCGCTGAGAGTTTTTAATGTAGATCAATTATTTTCAAATGTTTAGAAGAAATGGGTTTTATAGGTGATCGTAACCTATTTCTTGCCAACTCCTATTTATTTTTTAAATGACGACTCTGCTCTTAAGGCGCTGATGGAAATAGGACCCTTGGTGTACAGGACACGGAAATAACATAATCAATCAGATCAATCAATCCCAATGGGATTTCATTGTCACTCTTCTGACCAGACCCACAGTGGAGGGTGTGTCTTCAGTGGAGGGTGTGTCTTTAGTGGAGGGTGTGTCTTCCGTGGTGGGTGTGTCTTCAGTGGAGGGTGTGTCTTCAGTGGAGGGTGTGTCTTTAGTGGAGGGTGTGTCTTCCGTGGTGGGTGTGTCTTCAGTGGAGGGTGTATCTTCAGTGGAGGGTGTGTCTACTGACCAGAGACACAGTGGAGGGTGTGTCTTCAGTGGAGGGTGTCTTCTGACCAGATACACAGTGGAGGGTGTGTCTTCAGTGGAAGGTGTGTCTTCAGTGGAGGGTGTCTTCAGTTGAGGGTGTGTCTTCTGACCAGATACACAATGGAGGGTGTGTCTTCTGACCAGTGACACATTGGAGGGTGTGTCTTCAGTGGAGGGTGTGTCTTCTGACCAGTGACACAGTGGAGGGTGTGTTTCGCTTAGAGACCGATCAGAGCTTGTGATGACCACGTTCCCTTCTGATTTCTAGATGTTCTCTCAATAGTAAATAAGTGTACTTGCTTCGTACATGAAGCTGCCTCAAGCCAGAGTCATCTAATAGAAGACTTGCGACATTGAGGGGGCAGAAAACCGCCCGGTCATGTGGTTCATGTACTCGCGCAAGCCCATAGACTCCAATGCATTCAGTAAACTTCCGGTTGTCCCCATGCTCAATAGAAGTCAATGTACAAGAGACTTGGACTGAAGCCCGCCCATGAAGTGAACGCAGTTTGCATAACTCTATCTTACGCTATGGCTCTGCCTCAAGCTATACGGAAATAGGATGGCCTATAATGTGACACAACAATTTGTCAACTGTTGGTTTCAGAGCAGTGTTCATTTTGTTGACTATAAGACTATAGGACTAAAAGACTAAGATTGTGATATTTTAGTCGGCTAAGACTAGACTAAGAATAAACAATTTCAGGTGACGACAATGTGTGTATTCAAAAGACTAAATCCGAATTTGCTGTAAAAATTAACCCATTCTGGGCGAGAAGCGCTTTTGGTGTTTTAAACATTATAATAAACGTAATAATAAACTTTATTTATATAGCACCTTTCATACATAAATGTAGCTCAAAGTGCTTTACAGAGCAGAAAAGATAATAAAAACAAAAGCAAAACAAAGCAGCATTAAAACAGGCATGCAGTTAGGACAATAACGCAGTATCAAATCAGGAGAAGGCAGTGGTACAAAGATAAGAACAGATAAAATAAGGCAACGACATTAAAAAACAAGCAGTAATACAATACAGTGAGGTGAATAACAAAAAATAAAAGATCACTTAAAAGCAATGTTGTAGAGGTGGGTCTTGAGCTGAGCTTTAAAAATGTCTACAGAGGCTGCCTGACGAAGGTACAGTGGGAGCTTGTTCCATGCCGACGGCCCGTAGAAGCAAAAAGCTGCTTCCCCGTATTTTTTAGTTGCCATTTTTTTAGGCAAAGCGAGCAGGCCAGCAGTGGAAGACCTTAGGGGCCGGTTTGGGACATATTTAGGCAGGAAGTCATGTAGGTAGGAAGGTGCGAGACCATTGAAAGCTTTATAGACAAGTAAAATTTATTTTAAAATCAATCCTAAAAACAACAGGAAGCCAGTGCAGTGATGCCAAAACTGGAGTAATATGTTCTCTCATCTTAGTTCTAGTTACAACTCTAGCTGCTGCATTTTGGACAAGTTGTAGTCTGTCAGTTGTTTTCTTAGGCAGTCCTGAAAAGAGCGCATTGCAGTAGTCAAGCCGAGAAAAAACAAGGCGTGGATTAGCGTTTTTGCATCGTCCAAGAACAAATAGGCTCTGATTCGTGCAATATTTTTAAGGTGAAAAAAGGCCACGCTGTCTGAGGCATTGTCCACATGCAAATTGCCTATAATCAGAGTTTTATCATAGTTCATGGAACAAATAGATAAAAGCTCAGAAACTTCGGTTAAGAACAGGGCTTTACTTGATTTAGGAGGACAATAAATACTAATTAATGGCACAGAGGATTGACTCTCCAGTGTAGTGGCTGGTACTCAAAAGATAAAACATTGCCGAGGGCCAAAGGCTTGATTTTTAAACTGTTAGATAAAATATTGGCCAGTCCACCTCCTTTCTTAACCTCACGCACTTGGTGAATTAAGCTGTAGTTTGGGGGACATGCTGCTGCTAACAGAATAGCTCCGTCGGAACCAAGCCACGTCTCTGTTAGACAAATTATATCAAGCTTTTCTTTTATAATGATATAATTTACTGAGGAGAGCTTGTTAGTTATTGATATTATATTAAACAGGGCAAGGTTTAGCTGGACTGGTGGTGACTGATTAACTGTGGTGTGGCGTCGGTACCAGGCTTTCATTATTGTTGGTGCAAAAATTGAAAGCCTGGAGGAACGCATTGGCCACTCTGGTCTAAAAGTGGGAGTCAACCCTTCCGGGTGGACGTCGCTCCAAATTATGTGACCTAGCGCTGCACTAGGGGAGAGAGGAGGGGCCGGGGGTGACGGACAGATCGATGAGATCCAATCAGGGCGTGCGCAAATCTCAGCCGCGACCCGCCCCTCTAGACCAGAAACCTAACACGTTAGCTCAGGCTAACTGTGGTGGGGGCCATTGGGATGGATAATACGTTTGAGTTTATAGCTGAACGTTTTTGTCTGGCATGAATTAAATCATGCTCGTTTTGCTGATGAGCTCTAGTTGTTATTAACACAGGAATATAATGAAAATAATAAGGTGCAGGTGTCATCTGACTGCCTGGCCGCAAGGGGGCAGGCATAGTACAGGTAACAGTGGTGGAACGAAACTGAGAATGACCAGAAGTGACCATATTCTCGTCGGACATGTTTTGGTGTGGGACAGAGAGTCAGGGATTATGTTATGCTTTACTGTTGAAAAATAGCAGATCTACAAGCACATAGCACGGCACAGAATGTGTGCTACGAGCTTGTAGGTATTTTTGAAAAATCATGAAAAAATGTGGCGCTTCTTTCAGAGTGAATGTTTTTAGCTCAAATCTTTGCTTCTGGGGGGGGGGGGGTCCCCTGGAACACCATATTTTCAGATGGGGGTCTGCGGCCAATTACATATATTTTTGGGGGTCCTTGACATGAAAATGTTTGAAAACCACTGACATAGAAACATAGGGTTTTTCAGAAAACTGTCAAATGGCTGTTTCCCTGCATGGTACCCACTTCTTTTTGTGGCTTTTGCCTTTATTTTATATTTTTTATGGAGGGACAGACAGTAGGCTGAAAGGAAATGGGATGGCGAGATGACATGCAGTAAAGGCCGTCGGGAGTTGAACTCACGGCACACTGCCAGACTGGATGCCTGGGTGCCTGGACCGCTGAGCCACGGCCCAGGGTACCCACTTTACTGGACTGGATGTACACAGTCCACATGGGGATACAAATTGATTGATTGATTCACAAAATGGAAATGTCTTCCACAGCCTTCAACATTCAGGTAACACCAACTGCATCAAACTATTTCTGTGTATTATATAATCTAGAGGCAAAGGCGCTCGGCTCGCTCGCCTGCAAAAAGTTTACCAGACAGCAACGATCACAAAAACATGAGTCACACAGCAGAGCACCTTGAACATACATGTATCTTCCCAAAAAAAAAATCATTCTGCAATTTATGTCAATGGAAAGCTATTAATATTTACACAGCTGGAGTTCTCAGGTGAATACTGTTGGCCAGACCACTGTCCCATTCAGGACGGGAACACCTTATGGTGTTTTAAAGCATTATGTGAGGGAGGGCAGAATCCATTTGTACCGGTCGGCCCGTCGGCCGGTGCGATTGGTCGGCCGGTCCGTGGGTGGGTCAACCGGTCGTTTGATACTGTATGTCGGTCGGTCCGTGGATAGGTCGGCCGGTCGTTTGATATGTCGGCCGGTCCGTGGATAGGTCGGCCGGTCGTTTGATATGTCGGCCGGTCCGCGGATAGGTCGGCCGTTCCGTGGATAGGTCGGGGTTCCTGGGGGTCCCCGAACCTTGAGACCCCCAAAGACGCCCCCGGGGGGCCACACGATTCAAATGAGCCCACCCCCGTCCAAAACGGTAGAGGAATGACAGAGTTACCATTTGGGGGTCCCTGGAGGTCCTTGAGGGTCCCCGAATCTTGAGACCCCCAAAGACGCCCCCAGGGGGGCGACACGATTCAAATGAGCCCACCCCCGTCCAAAACGGTAGAGGAATGACAGAGTTACCATTTGGGGGTCCCTGGGGGTCCCCGAACCTTGAGACCCCCAAAGACGCCCCCAGGGGGGCGACATGATTCAAATGAGCCCACCCCCGTCCAAAACGGTAGAGGAATGACAGAGTTGCCATTTGGGAGTCCCTGGGGGTCCCCGAACCTTGAGACCCCCAAAGACGCCCCCAGGGGGGGGCGACACGATTCAAATAAGCCCACCCCCGTCCAAAACGGTAGAGAAATGACAGAGTTACCATTTCGGTACAAAAAAACATTTTTTTTTACGGCCGGCCGACACACCCACGGACCGGCCGACCTATCCACGGACCGGCCGACCTATCCACGGACTGGCCAACCTATCCACGGACCGGCCGACCTATCCACGCACCGAGTGCCGCACTACGAGCTCGTAGGTCTGCTATTTTCTTTTAATCGTGAAAATGTGGCACAAGTCTTCGAATATATATATTCGAGCAAACGTTATTAACTCAAATCTTTGCTTCTGGGTAGGGGTCCCTGGAACAACATATTTTCAGATGGGGGTCTGTGGTCAAATACAGATAATTCTGGGGGTCCTTGACATGGAAAAGGTTGAGCACCACTGGTTTTTCAGGAAACTGTCAGGATTTAGAAGACATTTGTAGAATCGTCCTCAAGGTCTACATGTGTTAAGCCTGTGAAGTCCCTCTGCCCTGCAGGCCCCCAGGCAGGCAGCACATCACACATTTCAACCTCAGGAAAAAAGTTCATCTCAAATAGAAATGTCATCATAACGGTTCTATCTGGGCCCTTTGTTCTCGCTGTTAGCTGTCTCTGGATTTCTGGAATGATAGGGCCCCCATAGGGGCCACGGAGATGGAGATAGCACAAAGGCCCTTTTCGCCAACCCCACCAGAGGGTATTCTTCTCCCTCGTGGGAGAGAGAACCACCTGTCATGTGTTTGTAGATATTTTCCTTTTCGAAAATGTCTCTCAGTCATTTTGCATCAACAACATCATCCACATCAACCCAGAACCCCTCCACTCCACACATAGACGCTACACTGTGTCCACAAACAAGTGGCTCGCTGGCTCGTATAACACGATAATGCTAATTATCCGAGGCTGATGGGAGGCAGCGAGCATGCACGCAACGCACGCACGCACGCACGCACGCACGCACGCACACACACACACACACACACACACACACACACACACACACACTGCCTAGATGGGATTCAAAGCCAGATGAATCCAACTCTAATGATGTAATCTAATTTATTCTATCTCATATGGTTTGGTTTGCTGGGGATGCTTCATTGTTGTTCTCGCAGGCAAGGCATTTCTGGACCGAGCTCCCACACGCACGCATGCACAGCGCACACACACACACACAGAAGTGAAGTGCATTCTGGGAATCTTATTGTCTGAAAACCTCATTAAGATAAAACAAGACGAGGCATCAAAGCTGGTCCAACGTACAATGTCTCTACCAAACAAACATACATGGTTGTTGTTGTTCTTCTTGTTGCTCATTCAGTTCTCTGGCCAGATATTTATTTGTACATGAGAGAAACTAGAATATCCGCTGCCAAAAATACCCTGATGGCAACTGTTTTATACAAAGCAATAACAGACCGAAGACTTTTGTCTTGAATTACTATGAAAAACATTTTCAATCAACCAAACACAGAGGGGTTCAAATCTAAAAAAAAGAAAAAAGAAAGAAAAAAACACAGTAGGATATACAATTGTAATGGCTGCATATCTGTCTGTCTAGCCTTGGCACTGAAAGTCTGTGTATCCCTGCCTAGCACTGACTGTAGTGTAGCGCCTGCTGTGCCAAAAGCTCGCTGTGTGCGTTTAGATAATAAGAGACAGTTCTCCAGTATGTGTGTTTAGTAGGGTGTAATGATACATTTTAACAGCGATACGATGTGTATCACGATACATGGCTGACGATACATGGACCATATTGGTTCATTATGGCGATCCAATACGATATACGATTCAATGATTTGAAATCGATACGGTAACTATTTAAAATACATTTTAAACGTAATTAAACCCCCTTTTTCTTTTTGATTATTTGCATTGCAAAACGATACGAAACGATACAGTTACTATAATATAGTAACTATCGATAATATCGTTACACCCCTCTGGCTCCATTTTCGTCACAGCTAAACACCTTATCCCTAAACTTCCTTGCCTTTTTTTTTCCACTATTTTGATAAACATTTTTGAATAGTTCAACCAATCTACATCGACACGTTGTGAGCTTGTAGACTGGCCATTTTAACTATTCAAAAATGTTTAGTAAAATAGTAAAAAAAGGCAAAAAAGTTTAGGGATAAGGGGTTTAGCGGTGACAACAATGGAGCCCCTAGTGTTTAGAAAAGACAACAATAGACAGCAGCTCTCCTCTCACTGCATAAATACCAGAGAGTCAGTGTGGATGGATGACCCACACACACACACACACACACACACACACACACGTTATGGAACGCTACTGTGTGTCCGCTTTTCAGTGCCGGAGGTCCCTGGAACAACGGATTTTCAGATGGGGGTCCGCGGTCAAATACATATAATTTTGGGGGTCCTTGAGATGAAAATGTTTGAGAACCACTGAAACATTGTTTTTTTTTTCTTCGAAAAATTGTCATGATTTAGAAGACATTTTGTAGAATCGAACTGAGGTCTAAATGGCTTAGGCTGTTATAGAGCAGATTGTACACTGTCTGAGTTAGGCTGTTAGTATCAGATAGGAGCCCCAGAGATAGAGAATGATATGAAACGGGCTCCGTGGTCCTGATGCACATCAAAGCGGGGCTACTTGAAATTAAGGGAGAGTTTGACAGGCGCCCGCGTCACGCGCTCCTGATGCTACCTGCCTCAAACGCCACGGGAGGAAAGCCAACGAGCGTTCGTCATTCGGCGATGTCGTCGGGGCCCGTACGGGGAGGCCGGACGCCTAACGAGCCGGCGCGGTGCGATGATGATACGGGAGTCATTGATCACTTCTGTCAGACGCAGGCAGCGAGCTCACGAGAGCTCATCCTCCATTCATTATCTCGCTGATTAAGATGTGTCGCGGGGACGCTGCATTTCTCACTGCTTGGATGGAAGCCGTCAGGAGGCAGGAGAGACTGTTGATGGCAACAACACCGGGCGGGCTGAATACTGATAATATTTGTCTGTCTGTCTGTCTGTCTGTCTGTCTGTCTGTCTGCCTCTCTCTATCTCTCTCTGCCTCTGTCTCCCCATTTCTCTGGGTCTGTCTCTCTGCCTCTCTCTGTCTCTCTGTATCTCTCTGTATCTCTCTGTATCTCTCTCTCTCTCTCTCTCTCATTCTATAAAACAACTGACTGTGGTGAAGCGATCACAGCCAGAGTGGAGAGCGTCATTAGTGTCCTGATCAATCGCTGTGATTAGAGCGTTCGTACCATAGGAGAGATATGTCAGTCTCTTCAGCATCAAAGAGTGATTTCCTTTCTCAGCAGATTTAATCTACACACGCACGCGCACACACACACGCACACACATGCACACATGCACGCACACACACACACACACACACACACACACACACACACACACACACACACACACACACACACGCCCGGGGGCATAACCCCAAAGGCGCACAAGTTCCTTTTGAAGTAAGAGGGAATACGGTACTTCAGACTGCGTGCTCTGAATGTTGACACCTGCTCACGGGCCTCGGACAGGAAGCATAATGTAAGCTACATATTTGCCTGATGAAGACCTAGTCGGTCGAAACGTTGCAAATTATTGCCTTAAAATAAAGTCTCAGAGCTCTACAAACTGGTGTGCGGGTGTTCTTCCTCTTCTCATACTGTAAGCTACAGACAGGACTATAAGATACATCACCTCTGGCGTACCGCATCGTGGCAGCTCTTTCTTCTGGGTCGTTATGCCTAATCTAGATGCGGAGCGCTGGCTTGTCTTTGACCCTTCTTAGCCGAAGGCAAACAGCACTGATGACGTGTGGGGATGAGTATTATGTATTACCATGAGCTGTTCTTGCTTACTGTAAAGTGCTCATTTTCAGCAACGCCCTGCACATAGAGACACACAGACAGGCAGACACACACATTAAAACCTGGGAGCTGACCAGTACAAAGTCTGATACTTTTGGCCACTAAGCAGCTCCACTGGAGCCTTGCTCAAGGGCACTTCAGCAGTGTTGGGTGAGTGATGACAATCCGTCCGGGGAATCGAACCAGCAAGCTTTCGGCAACAAGGGCGCTCCTCTAACCCTTAGGCCACCGCTGCCCCAAAAGAAGAATAGAAAGAAGCATGAGGTCACTCCGCTGCTCTCCCCAGGTTGGCAGAGGAAGTGTAGCGCCCAGGAGTACATTAGATATAATTGACAAAAAATGGGTTACAAAATCAAGGGACAATTTTTTAAAACATTAAAAATAAAAGTTAGGTCGGTACCATTAAAAGTACAGACTTGGGTACTCAAACCAATAAGGCGTGTCTGACAGAACAAACAGCATCGGTGATCCGCCAGTCACAACACAACGGGTCTTCAGCAGAGAGACGCTTGGTGGGAAAAAACTTGGGAAACTGGGAGGTAATTATTACGCTCGATAGGGGCTCATACTCCCCGAATCCCCATTTCACTGGAAATCAATATGATCTGAGCAGAGCGGAGCGGAGCACGCTGTGGCAGTGTACTCTGAGCATGCTGATTACACCAGAGCTGTCTTAGAGAGGTTGATTGGTGTGTGGAGAGAGAGAGAGAGATTTTTTTTCTTTTTTAAGCAATTTGTAGGTGCCATCAATAGTGACATAGCCTGAGCTAACGTGTTAGGTTTCTGGTCTAGAGGGGCGGGTCGCGGCTCAGATTTGCGCACGCCCTGATTGGATCTTATCGATCTGTCCGTCACCCCCGGCCCCTCCTCTCCCCCTAGTGCAGCGCTACGTCACATAATTTGGAGCGATGCCCACCCGGAAGGGTTGACTCCCACTTTTAGACCAGAGCGGCCAATGCGTTCCTCCAGGCTTTCAATTTTTGCACCAACAAAAATGAAAGCCTGGTACCGAGGCTAATAGTGACATAATGCAGCTCCTAGACACCACACCTGTAGAAACCCCCTAATGTCCCCCACCAGACTGTAATAGGCCTTTTCAACTTCAATGCGAGCTGCTACTACCCCTTTGCCATCAACAGGGGATCAACTGACCCCAAACCCTGCACCGTTTTCGAAATTGCCAACTTAACAGATCCGTATACAAAATTGACCAGTACTACAACAGGTCTTCTCTTACTGCTGTATTTCGGACCAAAGATAACAATAACATTCAAGAGAAAAATGTTCCCCTAGTTGCCTTGTTATCCCCTCTGCTAAGTCTAACACCCTTCTTAGCCTGGGACACTCAACAAACAAATGAAACACTGTTTCATCTCGTCCACAAAATGGACACCCCACCCTGTTACTGGGATCTACGTGTGCCAGATATCTGTTTGTAGCTACCTACCCATTTTTCAACGGGTGGTTTGTACAAGGACCGCCAGCTGCCTTTCGGGGTAGGGCCTGGACCAAAAAAGCCCCACCTCGATGCCTTAATTCCTGCCAGAGCATTGCAATGTACCACCTTCACACATGTAAGGTAGGCTGCTTTCTTGGTCATGTCCACAAGTTCTCCCAGCTCCGGAGTTGTGAAGGACAGGAAACCCCCATCCTCCTGCCAATCCCCCACTACAGGAGAAACAGTCAATGCAGGGAAGGCATACTCTCCTTCTTCGTCCCATTGGTCACAGACCGTTTGATTTTCTACGAAAGCCCTATATCCCTCTGGTAGGGACCCACAGACCTCTGCAACCATCCTCTGCAGCTGTCGTGATGATGATCATCATCATCATCATCATCTTGATGTTGTACAATAACAATTAAATCATCTGCATATGTAGACAATTAAAAATGTGCATTAAAATATGATAAAAATAATCCATCAATGCGAGACCGAATATTGTGCAACATAGGCTCTATGGAAATTGCGTAGAGCATGCCCAACATCGTGCAGGCCTGTCTTACTCCTCGTGTAGCTTTAAAAGGCTTACACAAGCCCCCATTCAATTTCAGTACACTTTCAATGTCTTCATACATCACCTTGATCCTGGCAATGAAACCATCACTGAGGCCGTACCTCCGTAACATTTTCCAGAGGTAAAAGTTACCAAGCCCGACATCTAAACCCAAAGAACCGGGGACGTCCAAAAGATCCCGAATTAGTGACACATTGTCAACTATGGACCTGCCAGGCACGCAGTATGTCTGGGTCCGGTGGATGACCTGGTCCATCACTTTCTTCAGCCTATTGGCCAGGACTTTAGACTGCATTTTATAGTCTGTACATAGCAGAGAGACCGGTCGCCAGTTTTTTTATGTCCTGCAGGTCACCCTTCTTGGGTAACAAAGTCAGAATTGCTCTCCTGCAGCTCTGAGGTAGACAAGAGTCTTTAATTAAAAACATCCAAAATGTCCTCTTTCAGTTCATTCTTGAAGGCGGTAATCCATCAATGCCATGGGCCTACCCCCCCTGCATGCTCCGCAGTGCTGCATAGACATCCTCTGGAGTGAGAGGAGCCTCCAGTTCTTTGTTAGTCCCCTCAGAGACCTTTGGCAGCCCACTGCAGAACGAATTCAAAGCCACCTCATCCTCACTGTACTCGCTTCTGTACAGATGAGAGTAAAAGTCCACAGCCCTCTTCCGAATATCGCTGCTGTCAGTCAATAAATGTCCTTCATCGGAGTGCAGAGTGTGAATACATCTGCTTTTCCCCTTTTTCTTCTCCAGGCTGAAACTAAAACTTAGATGGCGAGTCCATTAGAGTTTCACTCTGGAACCGGGACCGGACCAGTGCCCCCTGCACCTTAGAGCCCAGCAGGTCAGCCAAAACGGCCTTTTTGTATTTGAGGTCATCAAAACTGCCTCGATTTCCTGTGGATGCTGCGGCATTCTGCGGCATTCTGCAACTCCACTATTTCAATCTCCAGATCATTCATGTATCTAGTGATGTCACGGGAGACATTGGAAGTTTTAGTTGTTAACGTTAGTTCAACTTAGAGCTGTAATGCTCCATCATCCGTCTGCTCCAATCAGATCTGCGTTACCTTGTCCGCACCCCTTTATAAACGGTCCTCACTTCCCTTCGCTCATCTGTGCTTCCGTTCAGGTAGCACACAGACACGTTCGAGAGCTCACAGCTCACCTTCTTCATTCGTCATTTCCATCCAAGTTCAAGAGTCAACAAACTCCTCCACGGCCGCAGCTTTCATCCCAGGACACACCGTCGGGTGTTTCGCCAGCGTCCCAGGCCCTGCATGCCTCCATCAGATACAGTATCATTCTAATTGCTCGCCACTGCTATTTATCCACCTGAATGGTTCAACCTTCAAAACAAACGTAACTGCTAACAGCCTAATTTTGATTCCGTTCCGATGCTGCCTCCGCACTAGCCACTTTTTACCCTGCTTGCTTGCTGCTGCTCAGTGCTTTGTATGTCGTGCGTTGCCGTTACAAGGCTGCTTATGCTGTTAGCGTATACTGCTGCTAATGCCTCATGCCACCAGTCTCGCACTGCTTCAGGTGGCGTCTGGGCGATCATGCATTAAACGTTGCTTTCACGGCAGTAAGCTACTGGTCATCCTGTGAACGTAGCATAGATCAGGCTGCAGGTCTAAAATCATACACGGCGTTTTAGTTCGTCCACAGTGTAGAGTGGCGACACGCTTTGTCTAGTTCCAAACTTTTGTTCCTTGGCGGAACTTTCCCCCGAGATAGAACGAGCACTTCCGCATTCCATTGTTGCCACGAGAGTCAACACTAGTGTAGGCTCGAGGATCGTTTGCTTTTGCCTGAAGGCTGGCGTGCTTTGATGACGCAGTGTTGTGATGCGCCAGTGTTGGCTGTGATGAGCTGTTGGATGGAATAATAATAAACGGAGCGACCGGTGGCGTTCCAATGATAAACTCCTCGTCATCTATCCTTATAAAGAGAGTCTAAAGCCTGCATTTTCTTCTAGCTGCGGCCGGCGCTACACTAGCGTCACCACTATCGTATCTTAGACTACTCTGAGCATGTCCGGTGCCGTCAGGTTGCCACGTCCGCTCATTATAAGCGTCTCAGGCTTGTTTTATTTAATCACTTACCAGGTGGACGCCGTTGTTTAAACCCACGGTTCATTCGAAGCACCCTCAGTGTTACATGTTGGTAAATTACCTGACGCTGTCGGATCGTTTTCATAATGATTCAAGTTAGTTTTCGTGACTTGTTTCTGCGGACCTGGCGCTTGTCTCCTCCAACATGGCAACTCGGTGCCCCATTCATTCATGCCCTGGCAATCTACTAGTGCTCCAGATTCTTTCTTCAATCATGTGGATTGTGATGAGATGCTGAGCGTAATCGTAGGAAAAAGAGAAAGAGAGAAGAGAGAAAGGGAGAAAGAGAAAAAAGAAGGAGGAGGAAAAGAAACAAAGTAAAAAGAGGAGAAGAAGAGAGAAAAGAGAGGCGTGTGTCAGTGTGAACACGTTCAAATAGCTGATCTACAAGCCGTGAGCTTTACAGGTCGGAGCTCCCACTATCAGCTCAATAAGTCACATTTTGCTGTGGTTTATTCCCGGGTTTTCATTCCATGTCTAACCCCCTGATCGACGTTAGACCCTCAAGAACGCTCCATTATTACATTGTCAATGAAGGGAAAATGCTTGCCATATTGTCCCTCTTTACGCCACTCTGTTCCTATCATTCACGGCATTTAATGTTCATGCCGGCACCGCTCGTTCACTTGACCTTTCACCACCTAGTTAACTTGAGCTTTCAACGCGTCAGTCACGCTAACTCGACGCAGGTATAGTGCAAACATACAAATGGCTCGTCTTCAGGGCGGCCGTGTTCCATCTGGTATTCCTCTCCTTTCACAGCAAATCTCAATCTGCTGCCGCGTTTGCACATTGTCGTACCTCGCCCAGCAGATATGGGAGTTTTTCGCCACGGGTCACGTTCTCAATCTCCAGTTGTAATCCGTGGGAAGTACGTGTCTCTGATGTCTCGGTTCAACACATGGTTAGAAAGCGTAGCTCGCTTTCCACTTCATTCACGCGCAGTGGGCGCATAGTCTGTCTTCTCTCAGGATTCAGGTCCGCCTATGTCGACCTTCTCGATGGCGAGACCGTGCTCACCGAGCCGTACCTAATTAAGATTTTCTCTGTTACTCACCCGTCAACTGCATTGTTTCTCCCGTCAATTAAGTCTTAATATTCTACTCTCACTCCAACTGCCACGTCGGTCCGACCATACTAACTCCATGCTTGTGCCCCTCCTGTCCAGCTACCTGCTCGGCGATCATCAGGGAAACGAGCACTGTTCACGCATGCCTGGAAGGCCAGGTTCCCGGCTAGGCCTCAACACGGACCCCCACCGAGCTGAACTCGTCAGCCATCCAACGCAGCCTAATCCCATCAGCAGCCACGCACTGCAGCAGCCAAACCCAGCCGGCAGCCACGCACCGCGACAGCTAAACTCAGTCGGCAGCCATGCACTGCAACAGCTAAACTCAGTCGGCAGCCACGCACTGCAACAGCTAAACTCTCTGGCAGCCATGCACTGCACCAGCTAAGCGCGACAGCCACGCACCGCAACGTCTCAACTGCGCCGTAATGTCTAAACTCATAGGTAACCACCCACTCAACGTCTCAAACCACTCACCGCAACCCATTTCCGGGCGGGAACCCCTATCGGTATCTTACCCCCTCAGGCCGGGAACCCATACAGTACGTACAGTATTCAAATGTAAAATTTCGATGCTGCTTTTTAAATATCTGAAGTTTTTCAGAAACCTTAGGTCAGGATTCAGAGGCGTTTTTAGAATCCGCCTTAGGCCTAAATGGATTAAGCCATAACCTATTCACAGCCTCCGTTGCTCGGAGAGCTCAGGCCACCGTGCTACGCTCCCACTTCAGTTTTTGGGGGGGAATTCCAAGCGGAATAGTTTCCCGCAGTCGGCCATATCACTATTAATAATTTCGGTTCCACGTCCACTGCGTCAGCCATAGCCCAAGAACCTATGTTCGTCAAACCTTTCCCCTCGGGTCTGCCGCGTTCGTCAAACATCACGACGCCCAGTTTTCGCTCGATGCCCAGAGATCCATGGCGTCTACTAGTCCGGCACCGTGGTCAGGTACCTCTCCTCCGTGCTCCTCCCCCTCCACGTTAAGACCAGTTTCTTCCCTGCTACTGCGGAGACCGTCCTCCTCCTCGGCCGTGAATGCCGGACACTTCCGCCCCACGGAAATCCCTGGACGGGTGCTGCACCAGGATGTCTCCGTGGTACTTGACATCAACCAGGATGAGCACATCACCAACGAGCATCCGTACGGGCCATTACCAAGTATAACAGAGAAGATAGCAGTGAGGAGACTAGCTGGTCACTGCCACCGCCATCGAGAACTCCCGGCCAAGGCCGCACCGCGGGAACCAACGCTGGGCGTCGATCGAGAGGACGTCCCACACCTTCCTAGGCAGACGCACTAAAGAAAGATACCGGTGCGGAAGCACAAAGGAGCTGGCCAGATGTACGAAGGACCGAGATGACCGGAGTCGTCGTTGGAGGGCTCGTCTGAGGTCGTCGTAGAGAGTTCGCCTCCCATCTCCGCTCGCTGCTCCTAAGATGTGGTCTCCCTCCTGACCGCTATACTCCAGCCACTCCCTGAGAATCGGAGCCGCCACCACCGCTGCTGCCAGCGGCGTCTCCGTCCTGATCCTGCAAGCCTCGAGCCACTGGTCGTCCTCCGCCTTCTCCTCCTACGTCAGACCTTCCTCCGCCTCCGTGCTCGATGCCCAGAAGTCCATGGTGTCTTCCAGCGCGGTACCTACATTGACTGGTGGATGTGTCGGGTGGCGGGTACCTCCTCCTCTGCCCACTTCTAAACATGTTCTCCCTCTCCAGGACGCCCACTCACTTCCTCCAAAACGACGGTCGACCCGTCCTCCGGCCACGCAGGCCTCCTCCGTCGGGAGTCTCCCTGTCCCGCCAGGCGAATCAAATTCTCACTCACTGCCCTCTGTCGAGAGGACGCCTGCTAATCAAATTCTCACTCACTGCCCTCTGTCGAGAGGACGCCTGCTAAACAATCATTCCATTCACGTTTCATTCATGCCATGCTAACCAACCTTACTCTCATCCCAAACAGACTCCGCCGGCAAACGATTTCCGGCCAACCATCCAGAGGCTCGCTAACCATCGGGCTGTTCGCCTACCAACCATACCTACTAACCATTCTCCCACAAGCCCCTTCCGCAAAGGCTCCCATGTCGGCGGCACCAGCCGTCGTGAGGCTCCAATGGCGCGGGGCCTTCCTGACTCTCCCACGGATCCCTTCTCGCTAAAGGCCCCGGCTCGTCGAGGGAATCTCTCCAACATCGTTTGTATAGTCCCCTCCAGGTAAACCTTAATTTACTCCTTCCTCCAGACGTTTGCACCATTCCTCCAGGCGCGCACTATTTAATTCCTTTTGGGGGGCAGGCTCAAGAGCCCCCCCTGCCTCCGCCAGGCAGGATCCGAACCGAGGCTCTGGTCCGTCCCCAGGGGGCCCACGCCAAAGCTCCTCCACTGTCTCCTCCTCGTACCGTCATCATTCTGTTATCATTCTGTTATCATACTGTCAGTCACTTCTCTGTCCATTCACTCAATCCCAGCTCCATACTGTAATCAATTCATCTGCAATAAATCTCACCTCCAACCTCCACCCTCCGTCTTAAGTGTAAGCTCGTTAAGAGTTGAAGTTTTAGTTGTTAACGTTAGTTCAACTTAGAGCTGTAATGCTCCATCATCCGTCTGCTCCAATCAGATCTGCGTTACCTTGTCCGCACCCCTTTATAAACGGTCCTCACTTCCCTTCGCTCATCTGTGCTTCCGTTCAGGTACCCGCCACCTCCCCGACGACCGCCCAGCAGCAGGCTCCACCAGGTCGGCCCCAGGGGGGCAGGCTCAAGAGCCCCCCCTGCCTCCGCCAGGCAGGATCCGAACCGAGGCTCTGGTCCGTCCCCAGGGGGCCCACGCCAAAGCTCCTCCACTGTCTCCTCCTCGTACCGTCATCATTCTGTTATCATTCTGTTATCATACTGTCAGTCACTTCTCTGTCCATTCACTCAATCCCAGCTCCATACTGTAATCAATTCATCTGCAATAAATCTCACCTCCAACCTCCACCCTCCGTCTTAAGTGTAAGCTCGTTAAGAGTTGAAGTGTACTCCACCTTTCCACAATCCCACCACTGTAGAGAGGCAAAGTCTCCCTTTCTAGTTTTAAAAACTTGCCATAGAAAAAAAATGCGTGTCTAGCAGCAGGGCAGAAACAAATGATCCATTCAGTTCAACACCTTTTTCAACCAGCTGATTCACTTGACTGTCAGTACAGTCAACGGAAATAACAACCGCGCCGTCCATTCGTGCGGCGGAATTAACATTGTCATAACCCACAACTGCGCCAACAGCCAGACCACATTCTTCCACTGAGCAAGCAGTATTAATCTTAACACCGTGCTTTCGTGTTAAACCGGTCATATCCATGACCGCGACCAACAAAGCAAAGCCGACCAGCTAACACTGGCCGACAGAAAACAAAACAACAATACAACTTGGGTAAAAAGTAAAACAAACAAGAAAGAAAATATATCAATCAAACAAAACGCTCTCACAGACAGACAGACAGACATGCGGAAACAACGGTCGGACACTTACAGTACTTAACTACTGTACAAATTGGAGGTATTTGTACTGTACGTTACTTGAGTAATTCCAATTTCCAATAATTCTACTCCACTAGTATCTCGGATATACATGTTGTACTTTTACAACCACTGCATCCATTTTAAAACATTAGTTACTTTGTAGATTTAACGACGTCAGCCCTATATACATTTCGGCCATTTGAAAATAGCCGATCTACAAGCTCACGATGCTTTGTGCGATGTGATGTATTGTGAGCTTGTAGAACTATTTTCAAAAGATTATTAGCCATACATTTGAAAACTTGACATGGGACATTCTGCATACAGAGTACTTTTACATTTTGTACTTTTACTCAAGTAGCCTACAGCCTGAATTCCAGACTAGTTTTACTTGTAACAGAGTATTTCTACACGGCAGTATTGATACTTTTACATAAAGTAAAGAACGTGAGTACTCTTCCCCACCACTGCAGGCTTGCACAGCGGGTGACAGCTTGTCGTTGCATTTTAGATAAACCCATCAAATAATTAACAGCACCGTTCAGACAGACTTCATAGAATTATCTCCGCTCATTTCAACGCTAAAGGGCATTATCCCATTTAGACCTGACGTCTTCTAAACAGTTTTCTGAAATACCTTTCTGTATCAATGATGCTCAATATTTCATGTCAAGGAGTCCAAAAATGATATGTAATTGGCCACCAACCCCCATTTGAAAATATGTTGTTACAGGGACCTCTTAGAAACAAAGATTTGAGTTGAAAACGTTCGCTCTGAAAGAAAAATAGCAGACCTACAAGCTCATAGCGCTATGAGCTTGTAGATCTGCTATTTTTCAATAGCTAAAGCATAGCATAATGCTTAAAAACACCAAAAGGGGTTCCCACCCAGAATGGATTAAGGAATTCCATTTGTAATTCCGAGCAGATTATTTCATCAGTGAGGATTGTTCGCATTGCAATTGATGTTCGGATAGATTCTTTATAAATTATTCATCATGTCTTCCAAGTCTTTTGTCCTCCATCCATCCGGATATATACATTCAGATCTCACAGTCGCAGGCAACGTATTTAACTTTGCAAAGATGCCCAGAACATCAGGATGAACCTGTGTAGTTTATGGCTGCTCCAACAGTAGTGGCAAAATTCTACTTTGGAGATAAACGGAATGTCAGATAATTACACCGCGGTGGCTGAGACCAGAGCCATAGAGTAATGGTTGAGACGAAGCAGTGAAAGGTCCTGAAAGACACATAACGTCAGTCTTACCCAATACCCAATCTTTCCGTTGTATGAACACAAGGCTGCTGTACTTGATACCTCATACTTTAAATGCTTAGTATTTATTAAGAAAAAAAAAACAAGGCAAAACAGTGCAACGTTAAAAAGGATAAACAAGTGATGGGGGAACATCTTAACCAGACCTCCGCTGGGGAAGGCCATCCTGAAGAGGTGGGTTTTTTGTGAGGTTTTGAAGGAGAGGAGGGAGGGGGAAACTCTGAGACGCTTGTGGAGTTTATTCATTCCAGCAGTTGGGGGCAGAAACAGAGAAGGCTCTGTCTGTCCCCCCATGTGGGGGCAGAAACAGAGAACTGTCCCCCCAGGTGGGGGCAGAAACAGAGAAAGCCCTGTCTGTTCCCCCAGGTGGGGGCAGAAACACTTGGAAAAACTTGGCCTTAAAAGTTTACCAAATTACATCATTCCAAGTAGGCCAGTAGTCCTATATTAAAATAGTCTTTGATGGTCATGTCACTCTTCCTCAGACATAACCATAAACAAACCTGATATGCATATATAGGTATTTGATGGAGCTCCATACATGGAGCCGCAGAGACATCTAGTGCTTATGACATCATGCTAATGTATAATAACTCCATATATAGATATGGGTCAGTGACGTGACACCCCAAAAAATGTGTTTTTTTAAAACCTTTAAATAACAGGAATAAAAATGATTTACTTTTGTTCTACTCACTCTCATCTTTATGGAAACATATTTTGTTTTTAGATATTTTATTGGAATCAGAATTTATTCAGCATTTTGTTGTACTTGTGCCTAAAATCGTCATATGGTGTGACATGACAATAATTGTTTATAAAATGAAAATGGAGTACAACTTTCTTAAGTTGCTCACTTTATCAAAGTCCTTTATCATAACTAACCTGTGATCCACTATAGTTTTGTGAAAATGTATTAAATCTGTATATTATTTTCGTAATCAACACTCAATGTGAGGCCCATGTTATCGGTCTTTCAATATATTTTGCATTTATTGTGTCAAAACTTTCTCTAAAATGACACAAATATTTGTGACTCTTCCTTAGACTATTTGCTATGTAATCCATAAACATTAATGGTTTCATCATTAATAAAGGTATGATTTTTTCACTATTTGGAACGTCACACCAAATTATTTAGTGTCACACCGTATGATCATATCTTCATTTTTCAAAGCAAACTGTGTTTTAACCTACTTATTAGTGAGTACTGAACTTTACAGATTGATTAAACAATTACTCAGGAAAAACAGCAACAGGAAAATTGCTTTAACATTGAATAACATGGCAATGACTGAATAAAACGAAAATTAAACACAATTTATTGTGGATAGTTGCAGATTTTAGGTGAAAATGTTTAAAACAAATGTTTAAATGGACAAAAGAAACATGGGACTTTGTTATTTATTGCTATATCTGTAGGAAATTACAGTTTGTATCATATGGTGTGACAAAAAAGTAATATGGCGTGACAGGAAAACAGTCACACCATTATGATAAAGTGTCACACCATATTACGTTTTCTGCACTTAACATAACCTTGAGGCTACTAGCTACACATTAGCATGCTAACAACATGCTAGCTATAACAAAGCAACATAGATTTAAATGTAATTATGACCAAAAAATCTAATACCTTAAGCTTTTTTAATGAAAAAGGTGTCACACCCACAGACACTTGGAAGAGTCGCATTTGTCAGCGTTCCAACAAGATCGTATTTTATGAAAATGTTAAAATGATAATTCACCACAGACACCTGTCATGCTATTGTAATGCAAGTGCTGAACAGCCTCACTGAAGAAGTACCTCTCTATCCCAATGGGTGTGTAAACAATTGCCTGTTGAAATTTCCCAAAATGGTGTCACACAATATGATTTTGGTTTGGGGGACAAGATATTTTTGATCAGAAATGACTGAAAACATTATGCTTGGACTTTGAAAAGATTAGGCTCACAAATAGACATCTATATTATATTTATGGATTTTTTTAAATAATTTTAGCATTTTTTTCCTTAGTTTTATTTAAGTTCCTACTTTGAGAAACAAGGCCAGGACAGGACAGAAGGTTTTTGACAAATATATTTCTTATTTATACATGAGTGACACTAAGGACAGCCAGGGACACCATGTCACGTCACCCACCCATATATAGACACGTGACTCATGGTGACATCAGTGAGATGTGACGTAGCATCCATCAGAGCTCTATATAAAGGATGGCCGTCACTCCCTGAGTTTAGAGAGAAGCAGTGATTCTCTCCAAGACAGCATTTAGCAACCTTCAGCTTCCTCCACTTTCACTTTTATTCTCAGCAGTGTAGAAATGGCGTCCGCCAGCAGTATCCTGTCTGAAAAGCACTTCCTGTGTTCCATCTGTATGGATGTGTCTCCACTGTGTGCAAAGATCTTCAAGAAGAGACCAGAAGTATCTGTCAATACTTTTATTTCTGAGATGGTTCATCAGTTCAGGAGTCACAAGTTGAATGAAGAATATGAAGCAAAGACAGAGGCTGAAATCCAGCAGATGATCCAGGAGAGACGATTCAGGAGGTCAAACGCTCAGTAGAGCTAAGCAGGAACGATGCAGACACAGTGATAGCAGACAGTGTGCAGGTCTTCACTGCTCTGATCAGCTGTATTGAGAAAGACACTCAGTCAGGAGATGAAGAAGCAATATGAGGTGGATGAAACTCTGGACCCTGATACAGCACATCCCTGCATCATCCTTTCTGAGGATGGAAAACAAGTGAGTCTTGGAGACATATGGAATAATCTCCCTGACAACACAAAGAGATTATCTCCATCTGTCTGTGTCTTGGGACAACAAAACTTCTCCTCAGGAAGGTTTTACTATGAGGTTCAGGTTGGAGGGAAGACTAGCTGGACATTAGGAGTGGTCAGAGAGTCCATCAACAGGAAGGGAACAATCTATCTTAGTCCCAACAATGGTTTCTGGACTATAGGGTAGAGGAATGGAAATGAGTACAAGGCTAATGCTTACCCTGATGTCCTCCTCCCTGTAAGAGAGGAGCTCCAGAAAGTGGGAGTGTTTGTGGATTATGAGGAGGGTCTGGTCTCCTTTTATGATGTGGAGACCAGAGCAAATCTCTACTCTTTCACTGGCTGCTCCTTCACTGAGATACTATATCCATTCTTCTATCCAGGTTTGAACCGTAATGGTAGAAACTCTGCTCCTCTGATCATCTCTCCTGTCAATATGGACACTTTGGGAACATGTTCCCTCCATCTTCAGCTAAATATGGGTCTGTAACTGGGACAATTTTCAGATGGGAGTCAGCAGCCAAATACATATTTTTGGGGGTCCTTCGCATGGAAATGCTTGCCACTGACAGAAACATAGGGTTTTTCAGAAAACTGTCAGGATTTAGAAGACATTTGTAGAATCGTCCTCAGGTCTAAATGGGCTATAGCTGAAGAAAGTCCCGAGGACAAAACATAGCATTTTTGGTACATTCGATTACCTATACTTACGTCTTACTAATCATTACTGTAGCAGCTCTCCATGTTTAATTTTTTTAAAGTGAAGAATTATATGAAAATTAAATTTCATTAATTGTGTTGGGCAAACTAATATGAATTCAAAGCTTGAATCAATTGCGAAAGAAAAGCCTTGTGGAAACTTTGGAAGGCCATTATCTCTGAATGTAATTTCTTCCGGAAAACACTATAGCTGTTGTAGTTCACAAAACTATTTTGACCTATTTTGAAGTTGATTATCTTTGGCCCGTGAAGCTTTCAGAAGGTTCTCCTTCCATGACTGTCATCATCAGAGACCTGCAGAGAGTGCTAGAGAGGCAGGGGCTGAAATCCCATAAGAGGGCACTTTGGGACAAAAATAGCAGATCTACAAGCTCACAACACGTCGCACTGCGACACGTTGAGAGCTTGTAGATCAGCTATTTTCAGGTCGCAACGCCTAGCTAGTGGAGATGCGGTGTAACGACATGGATTTCTAAACAAAGTAGTTCAATGCAAAATGCTGTGTTCAAGTTCAGGAAACTTTGGGGAAAAAGCCATTCTCCTGAATGCTGCCTTAATTCTGGTGTAACGGTTTGATAATTAAATGTAACTGTTACTCTTTTTTATATTACGGGATATTGACTGATCTCCTTTAGACACAACTGATTTAAGTAGAATGACAGGATTAGCTTACTAGACAATAGACAAACAGCAAACAAACTCATGAGAACACAGCGAAGTGGTGAAGAAGTAATGTGGCTCTTTATCCAACCAAATGAAATAATAATAATAATAATACAGACAGGTATAAACACCCACAATTCACAAAATCAACTGAATGATCTGAAAGTTATATGAATCCGTTTGAACCGAATGTCCGCGATTCGCGCACGCACGCACGCACGCACGTACGCCCGCTAAATAGTTTATTAGATAGGTCTGTAAGAAAAGAGTAATTAAAGTCCGCGTATCGTGCACGCCCGCACGCTCCTATATTGTTCCTTATCGCTCCGTAAATCCAAACGGCTCCAACGTCCCAGAAAGAGGGAAAACCGAAATGTCACTCCAAAAAGTTATCCAAAAGGAAAAGGGATCCCCAGAAGCGATATAATCCAAACGTAATTATTCCAAATGCAAACAACAACAGTGGATCCTCGCGGGGTGTAAAAGAAATATAAACGGTCTCACCCAGTCTTTTCTGTGTTGCAGTATAGGGTGCTGCAATGTGGCCTTAGCTATTTTCCACCTATAGCGTTCGAGCAGAGTCTATTATTTAATAAATAATTAATCAAACTGATCCAGGTCTCTCGTGGACTTCCTGAACGGTTTGTCTCTCTCGTTTGGTTCCTCCCGCGGGCCGGCGACTAACGCCTCTTTTGTCGTGCGTCAGACAGCCTCGGACCCGTCAATCAAAACAATCCCCTCAAATCATAACATAGGCTTTCAAAACACCCCTTAAACAATAACAAAATAAAACATCTTAGGGCCTTACCCTTAAAGGATGGCGTTAATTAAGGACCATTATATATATATGTGACATACACTTTTAAATGCCATAAATAAAATAAATCCTTTTCATAACATGTGTGGCAGCGCTACATAGACCCCCCCTCCAGCCATCGGCTACTAGGGTGAGGTACCATAGAACCTTTTTATATTAACCACATTTACAGTGTCCTGTTTATCAGGTGGGTTATTCCATCCAATTCGGTAATTCACCGGCCCTAATCTTCTCAGTACTTTAGCTGGCCCCTCCCACTTGGGCGCTAGCTTGGCGGAGAACTTGTCGCTGGCCTTCGAGAGAGGATGAGTCCTGACCCAGACTAGGTCACCCGTTTGAAAGTGCGCTTCTTTCCTGCGGGCATTATAATACCTAGCTTGTCTAGCCTGGTGCACACCCACTCTCCTTTTGACCTCCTCCGCCATCTTCTGTAGTCTCTCCACCAGGTTATATGCGGCTTGGTCTGCAGGAGACGGTGGTTTATTGATCAGCCTCTCCAGTGGGCCTTGGAGCTTCCGACCCAAAGCCAACTCAGCAGGGACTTTCCCAGTGGTTTCCTGGTGAGCTGTGTTGAGGGCGAAGCGAAACTCTGGTAGCCACTGGTCCCAGGTGTTATGGTGCTGGCCGACGAATGATGCGATCATGGTTTTCAATGTCCGGTTGATGCGTTCTGTAAGGTTGGTTTGTGGGTGGTAACTGGTGGTGAGTTTCTGGACAACACCCCAAGCCTTGCAGAGGTCCATCAGCAAGTTGGCAGTGAATTGAGGTCCTCTGTCCGAAACGAGGTACGAGGGCACCCCCCAGCGGGTGAAGATTTCCTCCCTGAGGATTTTGATGAGACGAGGTGTTTTGCTGTCTCTCAAGGGGAACATCTCCACCCATTTGGAATAATAGTCCACCACCACCAAGAGGTAAACGTTTCCGGCTTTGCTCCTGGGGAATGGGCCCATCAGGTCGATGCCTAACATTACTCCGGGAGCGGTGACTTGAGTGCTCTGTAGTAGCCCTGCCGGCTTGGTGTTGCTTGCCTTGTATTGCTGGCAGGTCACACAAGTCTTTGTGTGATCCCATACGTCCTTCCGGACCGTTGGCCACCAGGCTACCTCCAGCACTCGTAAGAGGGTCTTCAGGCGACCCAGATGACCACCCAACGGATTGTCGTGGAAGTACCGCAGGAATTCTGCCACCAGAGTCTGCGGGACGACCAACTGCCACTTTTCTCCCTGGTTCTTCACCGGTACTCTTCGGTACAATACCCCTTGGTGGTCACAGAAGCCGATGCGATCGGGTGGAGATGTTGTCCGACCGCTGTCTCTCCTCAGGTCCATCACACCCTGGTCTGTTCCTTGGGCCGCCGCCAATTCTGCCAATGTGGTCGGCAAATCCGAGGGGCTTTTCGAGGACATGACAAGACAGGGTGAGGAGTGAATGGAGAGTGGTTCGTAAGCACGGGACAGTGCATCCGGGGCGACATTAAGACAACCCTTCCGATAATGAACCTTGAAGCTGAATTGTTGCAGTCGGAGTATCCAACGCGTCAGTCGAGAGGTGGTCTTCGGGCAGTTGAAAGCCCAGGACAGTGCGGCGTGGTCCGTGAAGACTGTGAACTCTGGTCCCTCCAGATAGTGCCTCCACTTTTCCACAGCCCAGACCACGGCCAGGCACTCCTTCTCCGAAGTGGAATAATTCCGCTCCGGGCCTCGGAGTCCCCTCGACGCGTAAGCAATTACATGCTCACCATCATCGGTGGTCTGGGAGAGGATGGCTCCGAGACCCACTTCACTGGCGTCCGTGTGTACCTGAAATGGTAGTAAGGTATTGGGTTGCGCCAACACTGGCGAGCTCTGCAACGCCTGCTTCAGAGCTTCCATGCTGTCTTGACACTCGCTGGTCCAGTTCCATTCCACTCCCTTCCTCTTCAGATTGTTGAGAGGGGCTGCCATGTCCGCAAAACGGGGAATGAACTTGTGATACCATCCCGCAAGCCCCAGGAAACGCTGCACAGCCTTTAGATCCTGAGGGACAGGATAGTCAGACACAGCTTGGGTCTTGGATGGATCAACCTCCACGCCTCTGTTGGAGACGATGTGTCCCAAAAACTTCAGCTCTCGCTTGAAAAAGTGGCACTTCTTCATGTTGAGGCTGAGATTGGCGGCATGTAACTTCTGGAAGACGGATTCCAAGTCTCGAAGATGTTGTTCTTTGGAGTGAGAGTAGACTATGATGTCATCGATATACACAAAGCATAGCTTTCCCCTCAATTCCGCCAAGACCGTCTCCATCAGTCTCTGAAAGGAGGCTGCAGCATTCCGCAGACCGAATGGCATAGCCTTAAACTGGAAAAGTCCAAGAGAGGTTATGAAAGCAGTCTTCGCCTTGCTCTCATCTGCCATCGCCACCTGCCAGTAACCAGACTGCAAGTCCAAGGAACTGAACCATGAGGCCCCTTCCAAGGACTCAAGGATATCATGTATGATGGGCATTGGATAAGCGTCTGGCAGTGTCTTGGCATTCACCCTTCGGTAGTCCACACAGAATCTGTAGGACCCGTCTGGTTTGTTCACCAGAACTACAGGTGATGACCAAGCTGACTGTGACGGCTCAATGATCCCATCTACCAGCATCTTCTCCACATGTTCCTCAATGACCTTCTTCTTCTGAGGAGACACACGATAAGCCTTGGATCGTACAGGCACTTCATCCTGCACGAAGATGGTGTGTTTCACCACCGATGTCTTCCCCAGTTTACTGGTGGTGACAGCAGGCCAGTCACCCATGAGCCGTTGTAGCTCCTCCGGACAGTCCGTGTCATAAGGAACCTGTAACTCTGGGTTGACCGTAGATGCCCAGCAATCTCTCATCTCCCCTGGAGTCAAGGCGTAGTAGAGGAGGATGCCTGGTTGGTAGACGATGGTGGGAGACTTGTCCCATAAGCTGGAATTGGCCTTCTGGCTTAAGAAAGGATGATAGGTGTAACCTTTTCCAGTCTTCAACCCATAACTATTCTTAGCCAGATCAAGAATGGCACCGGTCTCGGCAAGGAAGTCTAGCCCAAGGATCAGTGGGAACACAAGATGGCGATCTTGCATCACATGGGTGTCGATGGTTCTTTTCACACCATGCCAGTCGAACCTGAGATCTTTCTTGCCCAGGGCTCGATGAGCTGAGCCATCAGCTAGGACAAAACCCTGCCTTGTAAACGGTAAGGTTTCGTCTGGTAGCATGACTTGCTTCCACAGACTTTCCTTAATCAGGGTGAAAGAACTCCCAGTGTCCACCACTGCCTCAACTGGGATTCCATTGATGGTAACCGGGACCAACAGGAGCTTGTTTTCGTTATTTTTGTAGCTCTTGTTTTGTACTAGAGAAAGCTCTGCAATGGTCTTCGCCGACTGTTTCTTCTCCTTCTTGCCCTGTTTGTCAGTACTCGCCTTCACCCTCTGCCAGTAGTCCTGGGTTCCTGAGAAGTCCTTCTCCACCATGGACCCCACCTTTACTAGCTCTGTCACTGTCGTCACAGTGCCCCGCAGGCAGCCAGCCACTTTAGGGTTGATGTTACTCAAGATGCGTCTCACTATATCTTCCTCTGGCATGTCTCGCTTCCACTTGAGGCACAGTGCACGATAATCGTATGCGAAATCCCTGAGACATTGCTCTGGTTTCTGCACCATGGACCTCAGTCTCTCCTCCACTTCTGTCATGTAGTCAGAGGAGAGGAAAGCGGACATGAAGGCACTTCTAAATGAGACCCAATCGTGGACATGGCTTTTTGCAGCCTGCCACCAGCTGAGTGCCGGCCCCTTGAAGACGGAAGACAGGGCTCCCAAAAGTTCACGGTTGGAGAGGGGTCTTAAGGCAAGGAAGGTCTCACACTGATCAATGAAGGCAAGGACATCGGAAGTTTCAGTCGTGGCACCAAACGTAGGAAATTCCAGCCGCACAGGAGGTTTGGAATAAGACGGAGAGGAGAGTGAATGCACACCAGACTGACTATATGAGATAGGGGGCGCTATGGAGCTGACATCGGTGGAAACTGCTGGAGGTCTACTTGCCACAGGTGTACTAGTAGGTCTTGCCCTAGCAAGCTCTTTCTTCCACTCGTTGTCCCTGCGTAACAAACAGTTTATGGTATCCATTTCCAGTTTCTGCATGTCTGCCCTGATATCTTCTCCTAGTTTGTTGAGCGTAGATTCAAAGGACTGCCTTAGGTGGGCCTCCCTGTTCACTGAACTGGCTATAGAAGCTCTAAAATCATTTTCGAGCTTAACCAATTTTTTTTTTAGAGACTTCACCTCACCTTTAAGTTCCCCATTAACACTCTTTAGAGAAGTCACCTCACCTTTAAATACATCATGATCAGCCTTTAGAGCATTCACCTCCCCTTTAAGCTCATTGTAATGAGTCACATCTTTCTCATCCCTCCCCTCATCATCATCATCATCATCCTCATCATCATTTTCATTATCATTATTTTCATCATCAGGTTCAACCTGGGCCTCATCCTGCTCTCTTTGACTCTCATCCCCCCCATACAAATCACTTAATGAGGTTTCAAGAGGGGGACTTCTCCTTGTGGTGAAAGATCCCGAAGTGAAATCTGGGTCACCATTAAATACAGGGAGATCAACCACTGGAGTAAAGGGAGAATCATGGACAGGAGTAAACACATTGCCACTATGTTCTCCTCCTTCTGGTGTTGCCATAATTGTAAAGCTAAACCAAACAAGTTTATCAAAATCAATTTAAATCAGTCCCCGTATGGGCCACCATATGTAACGGTTTGATAATTAAATGTAACTGTTACTCTTTTTTATATTACGGGATATTGACTGATCTCCTTTAGACACAACTGATTTAAGTAGAATGACAGGATTAGCTTACTAGACAATAGACAAACAGCAAACAAACTCATGAGAACACAGCGAAGTGGTGAAGAAGTAATGTGGCTCTTTATCCAACCAAATGAAATAATAATAATAATAATACAGACAGGTATAAACACCCACAATTCACAAAATCAACTGAATGATCTGAAAGTTATATGAATCCGTTTGAACCGAATGTCCGCGATTCGCGCACGCACGCACGCACGCACGCACGTACGCCCGCTAAATAGTTTATTAGATAGGTCTGTAAGAAAAGAGTAATTAAAGTCCGCGTATCGTGCACGCCCGCACGCTCCTATATTGTTCCTTATCGCTCCGTAAATCCAAACGGCTCCAACGTCCCAGAAAGAGGGAAAACCGAAATGTCACTCCAAAAAGTTATCCAAAAGGAAAAGGGATCCCCAGAAGCGATATAATCCAAACGTAATTATTCCAAATGCAAACAACAACAGTGGATCCTCGCGGGGTGTAAAAGAAATATAAACGGTCTCACCCAGTCTTTTCTGTGTTGCAGTATAGGGTGCTGCAATGTGGCCTTAGCTATTTTCCACCTATAGCGTTCGAGCAGAGTCTATTATTTAATAAATAATTAATCAAACTGATCCAGGTCTCTCGTGGACTTCCTGAACGGTTTGTCTCTCTCGTTTGGTTCCTCCCGCGGGCCGGCGACTAACGCCTCTTTTGTCGTGCGTCAGACAGCCTCGGACCCGTCAATCAAAACAATCCCCTCAAATCATAACATAGGCTTTCAAAACACCCCTTAAACAATAACAAAATAAAACATCTTAGGGCCTTACCCTTAAAGGATGGCGTTAATTAAGGACCATTATATATATATGTGACATACACTTTTAAATGCCATAAATAAAATAAATCCTTTTCATAACATGTGTGGCAGCGCTACACTGGTATGGCATGGAAAGGAGAGGAGGGAATTTGCATTTCTTTTACCATGTAGTAAATGCTGCATTCGTGGTCTTGAAAGGGTTGTTTTACAGGTGGGTAAAAGGGTAAAAGTATTTATTTAAAGACGTTTACACCGCAGACAAAGCCAACTAGAGTCGTGACAACTCATGACAACAAACACACTATTTTGGACCAAACAGATCATTACAAAGAAGAAAAAAACGGCAGGTTACAACACTTATTTTGTTGTTTTTCTTCTTTGTAATTATTTGTTTGGTCCAAAATATTGTGTTTGTTGTCATGAGTTGTCACGACTCGAGTCGGCCTTGTCCGCGGCATAACCGTCTTTAAATAAATTATTTTTGAAATGTCTATGGGAAAAATGCATTGGGAATCATTTCCTGGGCCTGGCGTCGTCAAGAAAGGGGGCGGGACTCCGACGCTCTATTCCACTGGTTCCCAAACCTTTTCAAGTCAAGTACCCCCAAATTGACACTAATTAGCCTGCGGGTCCCCATTTGAAAAGATATGCCAGGGACCCCCATAAGAGAAGACTTTTAAGGCTCTAGCAGTGATTCTCAACCTGTTTAATTTTGAGGACCCCCAGTTTGACCTGCATTAGTCTACAGACCCCCCTTTAATGGAATTTCTATCTCTGGTACCCAATTTATATTGTAAAATCAATGTTAATTTAACTCTGAGTGTACAAATGGAACCAAATTTGGTTCCATTTGAGTTACAGACCCATAAGGGTCCTTTTGGTTCCAAACTATCATTTAGCTGGGGACCCCCTGGAACTCCCTCAAGTACCCCTGGGGGTTCCCGGACCCCACTTTAGGAACCACTGGTCTATTCTAAGCAGAGTGGGTATGCTGTGTACACGTCATTTAAAAAACAGGAGCATTCACTACAAACTGAGTTCTGCCATCGGGAGCATAGAATGAATGATTGAGCCATCCCCAGGCTGGCTCAGTCTCTCTGGCAGCTCCAACACTCTGTTTTCACACTGTTTGCTTCACATTCTCTTCTCGTAACACCAGGGTCTCTCTCTCTCTCTCTCTCTCTCTCTGCCAGTGTTACATTCTCCTGCCCCTCCACCTTCCTTCCTTCCTTCGCCCTCACCATCCCCCGGCCAGCCGTGTGTTCTCCAGCCAGATTCTTTTCCCCCTGCTCTCGCTTATCGTCTCCTCACACGGCTGTGCTCGACACCCCCTCCCCCCCTCAATACGTATCCACTTCCTCTCCTCTGTATACTTTCTTAAAAAAGGCTTTTTGTGGCGGAGACTATATTCACACAGAACAATTGAACCCCATATAGATATAGCAGTGTTTCTCAACGTGGGTGCAAGTCCAGCTAGGGTGCCTCTGAATACTTCGGTAACATCCTTCTACTTCTCAGGGACGTGACTCTCTACACACATGACACAGCCAGGATCTCCGGCCGATAGGTGTGAACGATCTTGCCGACGTGCTAATGTGGGACCATTTAAAACGAAGGCAGCTTGCATGCTGTAATTTGCTAAACTAAACAGACATTTGCATGCAACAAGGGCTGCCAAAGTAGGCTATCTTTTGTTGTTTTTCTTGTTTTTTCACCTCCTCTTTTCAAGTTAGACTGGGCCAGCTCTAAACTGACTGGGCCACGGCCCGCGTGGCCCAATGGACCCTACGCCGGTGCGACCAGACATTTCTAAAACCATGAGTCCTGCTATTTTAGAAAAATCATGAAAATGTGGCCTACATCTTTGAATATATATATATTCTTTCAGAGTTAACAATTTTAACTCACATATTTGCTGGTCCCTGGAACAACATATTGTGGGCGCCACTGGACAACGATAGGCAGGAGACACAGCAAGTTTTGCCTACTCGGGCATTTATTGAGGGTTTACTCTAGGTCAAGGTCAAAGTCAAATGAAATGCCAGCGCACAGCACACACACAGCTGGTTAACTTATATTCTTCCTATGTCAGGGTATAACAGTCTATAATATTTCCTCCTATTCCTTCAGGAGTGGTATCTGGGTTCCTCTTCGGGATTCCTCCGTCCCGGGGTTGCCTGTGTAGTGAGACATATGATTAGCACAGCATCAGAACCAGTGGCAACAGTGAGGGGATGTGTGTGTGTGAGTGTGGAGACCTACCGCCAGATTGCCACGTCAGTGCTCCCTCCGTGAGTCAGTGGAGAATGAGGCGGAGCGTTCCTCTGTGTCCTACCTTTCAAACCTTACGCGCGCAGCGCGGCTGTTGCGTAATTGGTTTGATTGAGGAGGAAGACGGGCACGTACTTGTGGTCAATCACGTGACCCAGAGCGGGTCGCTGTCTTCCGAGCTGTGCTCCGCCTCTGACGCTCCACTGACTCTCGGTGGGGTGGCGCTCTGACGGCCCGCTGTCATGCGACATCCCACAATATCTTCAGATGGGGGTCCGCGGCCAAATACATATGATTCTGGGGGTCCTTGACATGAAAAAGGTTGAGCACCACTGACATAGAAACATGAGGTTTTTCAGAAGACATTTGTAGAATCTGGTCTCAGGTCCTAATGGGTTAATTTGCTCGCTCCCGGGAGGAGCACGCCTCAAACGGTGATGAGTGGGATTCACTCGCCCACTTGATGGAGACCCAGCAAGCTAGCACTAATGCCGTACTTAAGGCCTTTAGATCTGTTTAGCTCCGTGAGCACAAAAGGTGGGCAAGTAACAAAGTATATAAAAATCACCCCCGTGTGAAGTGAGGGGCACTAATATATTAAAGTCTAGCTCATGTTGATTAGGTGATGTAATGGTGCCAAAACAAACATTAAATTCTCTTTATTGTTAATGGCATTTGATGTTTGTGTTAGGGGACAAGATGATGTAAATTTTCCCTTCATTGTCAATGGTGTTTTTAAAACAAACATTGAATTAAAAACAAAAATAATAATACTAGGGCCCAGGCGGTGGCGTAACCGTCTGGGCACCCGACTGGTAATCCAGTCGCAGTGTGCCGCAGGTTCGACTCCCGAGCCCGACACGGCCTTACTGCATGTCTTCCCCCATCTCTCTCCCGTTTCCTGTCAGCCTACTGTCTGTCCCTTCAAAAAACCAATAAAAGGCATAAGCCGCAAAAAGAAAAAAATAAATAATAATACTAGTGCATGTCAAACTGGGGGTCCTTGAAATTAAACGGGTTGAGAATCACTGCCGTAAAAATCTTCTCTTATGGGGGTCCCTGGCTGGCATATCTCTTCAAATGGGGATCTGCTGGGCTGATTAGTGTCCATTTGGGGGTCCTTGACCTGAAAAAGTTTGTGAACCAGTGCCATAGATCGGCCTAGCTATCCAATCGTCCTCTCCTCTCACTACTCATCAGGAGAGCTCTTTGCAACAGCTGTGTTTTTCAGAGCAACAGATCAACTGCCTGAGGCGATGTCTGTGTATCTTTGACGCAGGACTAGGTCTCCACTGGTCAACAGTAATCTTATAATACTTTCACAGAGTATATGACGGAAGTATAGGAGTAGTTTTTGGCCTCAGCAGAATGTCAGCTGCGTATTTGCTTTTGCATGCTAATAACTTTTCTATCACAGCCTCTGTGAATCTGTGGAAATGGAAGACATACATGCTAATTAAGAATCCCTGTTATGCCCATATAAGGAGATCCCTGATGTCACCAATATTAAGCCCATATATTGGAATGTCAATATAATGTCCATATTCTCATGATAACCAGTGTGGTTGCCGCGATGCAAGTCTGAACCAAGTTGGTACAACATGTGAAGCCGACTACCATCACCTGAATCTGAAGAGCACGACACTGACCTCATCAAACCCTGGATAGCCATGGATGCTTGGGTAGGAGATACACTGAATCGAGATTCAAGAAGGCAAAGGGCAGTGCCAGTTTCATCCCCTCTGCCATTAGGCTCCTTAACAAACACAAACCCCCAATACCTGATTCACCTCAACTGGACCTGCTTGCCAGTGCCCCCGACATGCGCACGCGCACACACACGCACACATACACAAAGGCAGATGAACTGGACTGAGCGCTGATAATGGACATTCACGCACGCACGCACACGGGTCAGTGACGTGACACCCCAAAAAAAGTGTTTTTTTAAAACCTTTAAATAACAGGAATAAAAATGATTTACTTTTGTTCTACTCACCCTCATCTTTATGGAAACATATTTTGTTTTTAGATATTTTATTGGAATCAGAATTTATTCAGCATTTTGTTGTACTTGTGCCTAAAATCGTCATATGGTGTGACATGACAATAATTGTTTATAAAATGAAAATGGAGTACAACTTTCTTAAGTTGCTCACTTTATCAAAGTCCTTTATCATAACTAACCTGTGATCCACTATAGTTTTGTGAAAATGTATTAAATCTGTATATTATTTTCGTAATCAACACTCAATGTGAGGCCCATGTTATCGGTCTTTCAATATATTTTGCATTTATTGTGACAAAACTTTCTCTAAAATTACACAAATATTTGTGACTCTTCCTTAGACTATTTGCTGTGTAATCCATAAACATTAATGGTTTCATCATTAATAAAGGTATGATTTTTTCACTATTTGGAACGTCACACCAAATTATTTAGTGTCACACCGTATAATCATATCTTCATTTTTCAAAGCAAACTGTGTTTTAACCATAGACTGTAAAAAATATGGACAAAGCGTTCACCGGGTCTAACATGAACGTAAAATGAAGCCTGAAATGATATGCTAATGACCTGATGTAAGTCGCCATCTTTGGTACCAGCTGGCCATTGGCTGGCTCCGTTTTGGTACCAGCTGGCCCATTGGCTGCCCAGACAACGAGGCGGGACTTCCCCCTTCTTCTTCGTTGGTTTTATTTTGACTCGAGCGGGGGGTGGATCGGGTGGGCTGTCACTCAGTACCAAAATCACGCCCCCAAGCTAATCTGTATCGTAAACAAACTACTAGCTACAAAGAAATAACTTCAGCTCCGTCTGAATAACTTCAGCTCCGTCAAGACGATATTTTTTCTTCATACAAGGTAAATTGTATATTTGTATACTTGGCCTACGTGTTAATCCTAGTAGTGTGTAAAAATGAATACCACACTCACGTTGGATTATTGTTTATTTTGTTCCCCCCAGCAGTGTTTGCTTTTGCTTTGTTCTTCAAATCCTATAGTGTAACGTTAACTTTAACTTTGAATATCTTCACTGTTTTCACGTAGCCTAATGCATTTTATTTGCCTCTTAGCTGCTTCTCTTTTATCGTCACGTCAGATAGTCTCAACCATGATTAAAAAGACTAGCCGTAATAATAAAAGCATACTCTGATTGTATTAGACATGCAGCTATAATAGTCATCATCACTCATTTTGCTCTCTCTGTCAAGACTTCCACCGGGTTTTGAGCAACTTTCTGTAAATAATCTCTGTGCAGTCTTGATTTCTTATAGTTGGATTGGATATTAGGTTATACAATTATATAGGACTTATCTCTTTCATGAATGGCATATCATTAATATTAGGTACATTCAAGCTATAATTTAGTACATGAATCATGAAGGTCTGCTAGGCCTACCTACATGATGATCTAGTAAAAGCATGATACTACAATAATTTTACTGCTGAGGTTTAAACTATGTTTCTAGAATGTAGTTTTGCATTGGTTTTGATTCATTCATTATTTTTGTTATTGTTGTCCAGTCTGGGTTTCATTTTATTTTTATTTATTATTAAGTACAAATAGATAAATACATTTCCTTGACTTTCATTTTAAAATGTGTAGTAACCAACTATTGTTTATGGTTCTCAATCTCAACAGCCATGGTGTCCATCTGGATCATTGGGGACAGCTATGTCCGGCGTGGGGAGGAAAGAGCTCTGGAGACCATGGGGAACAATCTTGGTGTGGATGCCACCAGCTACATCCATTGGTTTGGCTGGGGTGGTCTACGGTGGAAAAGCCTCCTCCCCTTCTTTTACCAGGCTCTACAAGGGAGAGCAGTACCGGATGTTCTCCTGATTCACTGCGGTGGTAATGACCTTGGTGGTGACATCTCAAGTGCCAAACTTGTCGCAGTGATGAAGGAGGACCTGCACCAGCTCCATCTGCATCTTCCACAGATGAAGATAATGTTCTCTGCCATCACTCAGAGATGCAGGTGGAAGACTGGTGCCAATCCGGGGAAGATCGACAAGGGTCGTCGATTTGTGAACAGTGTTATGGCTACATATGTTCATTGTTTAAGTGGCAGCTTTGTTGATCACCCTCACATAAAGTTTGACACTCCTGGGCTATTTCTGCATGATCGAGTTCATTTGACCAATAGGGGAAATGACATATTTTTAAACAGTTTTGCCGAGTCCATTAAAGCCCAAATTCATCAACAGTAAATTGTTCAAGTCTGATAATTTTCTGCTGATGAAGGTGAGTTTTAATGGTGTATTATTTGAAGCACTGAACATAGTTCACAGTGTCAGGCCGTATGTGATGTGTTGTTTTTGTTAATACATATCTATTTTTTTGTCAGCACTTGTGTCCATAACACTGTTCACTCTTCCAAGCTGCTCTTCCTTGTCCCGCACTCCCAGGATTCTGCCCTCCCTCATTCCCTGTATGCCACCCCAGTCTCACCACCCCATGGTCTCTGGCAGATACTGAGAGACTGCTGAACGAGGTGGTGGGGGCGTGTGCACTGTGCACATGGGGTGATCAATGCCTGCCTCCTGTGAATCATTTTTTTTGTTTTAATTTCATTGTAGGTAGGCCTACCGTATATTTTTCCTGTAAATAAATATTCTGATTTTACCAAAAGCATCACTTCTTCAGTGGTTTTAACCATAACAAATGTACATTTGTACCTGCACTGCACTTGTGTGAGACACAAGTAAAACAAACTCTTAACATGAATACATTACCCCCAAGCTGAGTTAAGTGTCACACACACACACACACACACAAGGACTCATGAATAATGGTAGCTGGCATTTTTAAACAAAACTAGCAATAAGATACTCAAGACTATGCTTAGTTTGAAACCGAAATGCATTTATTCAAGTGTTGGAAAGTAAATTTTTGTTGAGTGATTATTTTACAAAACATACATTAACCACTTCAGCCCTATATACATTTCAGCCATAAAATATTAAAAGCTCGCATTGTGAGCTTGTAGATCAGCAGTAAAGTAGTCTCAAGTAAATTAAACAGACTTCCTTTTAACAGTACGGTAGTTCTACATTGCAGACAAATACGTTGTTCCAGGGACACTCCAGATGCAAAGATTTGAGTTAAAATATCTTAAAGAATATATATATATTCAAAGATTTTAAAAAAATCGCAGATATAAAAGCTCATAGCGAGGCACTGAGTGCTGCACTATGAGCTTTTAGATCTGCTATTTTTCAATAGCTAAACACCAAAAGGCTGAAACATCTGAGCACATCTGAGCTCAGAAACATCTGAGAACTTTTCCCACCAGACTTAAATATTGGAAAAGAAATTGAAGCAAACATTTATAACTAAAATATTGGCTTCTGGTCCACTAAACATTCTGAGATGGGGGGATATTAATGGTTTAATAAAACACAATGATGTTAAAGAGCCTAATCCTTGCTTTCTGGCAGAAACCTTGTATTGGAAATTAATGCCCTACTTAGTCATGCAAATGTATAGTGAAAACAAACAGACCTACAAGCTCACAACACTTTGTGAGCTTGTAGGTCTGTGCATTTACTGTCAAAACTAATGAAAAAGAATGGCTGGTGTTAATTAAATATTACTTTTTGAAAACTATTAATAGCTTGTGAGTGACTGAATAACTACAATGGATCCATTGAACATACAAGGTTTCTACCCGAGAGCAACGATGTACATTGTGCAAGTGATATGATTTGAACTATAAATGGAGTCCAAATGGGAAGCACACACACATATCTCAAACATTGTACAGGTGGCCAATGTACATCGGAGGAAGGCAGTTCGCACACTGATCTTGTAAATCTTAGAAGCGCTTTAATAAATATCGAGCTTTTAATCCAGTGTGAGGCTCTGTCAGGTACCTGACAAATACCCACACTGGGTCAAAACGTTGCAAACCTTGATAATGTAATAGTGCTAATGGGAGCTACAAGGTCAGTGTATGATCTATGTCTATGTGTACATTCTGAAAATATATAGGCCTAAATTAACTTACAAAATAATGTTACTTACAGCCACCTTCATGTAATTGGAACACACTGACTTTAGGCTAAAACAAATGCTACAATTAACTCAAATAGTGGTGTGCATTAAACAAACTGTGCACTATATGTAGCTGGAAATGTGGGTGTTGAGTTCTGCGTGACAGTATTGTACATATTATATAGCAATAACTGACTGATTTCAGACACAGCGTTTCTCGTTATTATATGAAGTTGATTGTCCTCCAGTTTTCCTTCAAGAGATGATTGAGGTCCAGTGTCCGGTCTAGTCTCCGCATGTGTCTCCAAGTATGGCACAGACAGATCGTGGTCCAGTCTCCGGTCCGGCCACCTCTTGCGTCTCCCTTAATAAGACAGGCTGTGAAAGACAGAGAAAGTGAGAGAGAGAGAAGGAGAGAAAAGAATAGAAGAAATAGATAGCAGATAGAAATAGAACACAAGAGGTTCAGTAAACATACTCCTAGATGACAAATACACATTGTGTATTATTCATAATTTAAAAATATATATTTTAAATTAACATTTATAGCATAGGAGATTATTATTATATGTGTGCATGACTTATCTTAAGCCTCTTCTGCGCTGATGGAAGGATCTCACGTTGATTCTCAACTGCAACAAGCACAAACACCCAATTAGAAATAATACAGAGAACAGCACTGCATCATTTAACAATATCATCTTGGGAAGATTTCACACAGGAATGGAATGAGCAAATAGAAGTTGACTAACCCTGCAACAGCGATGGTAGAATGACGCCTCAGTCTCTGGTTGATGTCATCGTAACTCCTTACTACTGTCCTGTGAATTACTAGAGAGAAATGTAGAGGAAGAAAAGAGAGAGAAACTAGAGAGAAAATGTTTTTAGTGGCAGGTATATTGGCATATTGATTGTCTGGGAGACACAGGGCTCTATCTTGCACCACGCCTTATCCCTAAACTTATTTGCAATTTGCAACATAAGATGGTTATAAAACTAGCCAATCTAAATCTACACATGAGCTTGTAGATCAGCTATTTGAACTATTTAAAAAATATTTAAAGTAGTAAGCAATGGAAAATACATTTAGGGATTTAGGGTTGGCACAAGATATAGCAGACAGTTTAAATTAACCTGCTTGAATCTACCCCTAATCACACAAACACGCATATCAAGTAGGTGCAAATGTGAAAAAGACACAACAGGACATGCAACATTTATATACACAATACAACATAACATGCGACATATATATATACACAAATAAAAATGAACATACTTGACGAAAAGGTTGAACTTGACAAATGCACAACACACAGACCACAGAACATGCGACATGTATATACAAGTATAAATGAACTTGACAAAAATAATAATACACTACATACAGAACAGACTAACTAAATGACAAGACCCTGTGTGGTTGAATGTCTCAGGAAAGTTATAACACAGGAGTGTCTTTGAGATATACAGTAGGGGTAGATTCAAGCTTCACTGGGGGGGAAAAACACCACATACAATATATAAAAAAATAAATATATAGTGCATCATGGAAGTAAAAAATACAACAAACCACTAGTACACAAATGCAGCAATATTCAAACTTAAGTTTGAGAGAAAAGAAAATAACTTTTATTGCATTTCGGTAACTATATACAGACATTAATTTGGTACATTTAGAAACACATGGGAACTATAGAACATGCGTAACCTTTGACAAATGGAGGTGGGACTAATTCAAATGATACATATTGTTCCAATATCTACTTGTGCCTCTTTGTTGCAGACTCCAAAAGATATTGAACCATTTTGTTGAGAGAAAGTAAATAAAAGGTCAGCATTTTCGCCAGATTGGACTCAAAAAAATTCAACAGCTGATTATAAAATGAATGGAAACTTCAGATGGGCAGGCAGTGTTTCGCTTTCATGTTGAAATAATGACTACTCAGGCCACTTTTTTGCTGGCTCTAAGAGATATTTCAACATAGGAAACCAGGGTTTGATTTGTGTCCAATAAACAAAGTCAACAGCAGTGTTAAATTAATGTCAACTTCAGATGGGTGGCCAGTGTTTGGCTTTCATGTTGAAATTATGACTGCTCAGGCCACTTTTTTGCTGGCTCTAAGAAATATTCAACATGGGAAACCAGAGTTCGATGCGTGTGTTCATGAATATTCTGATTTATGGCAAATGTTAAATGAGGGTGCAAAGACATCAAACAGGACATGCTACATTTATAAATGCGCAACAACAATATGGCACTTGACATGGTCACAAATGCACAGAAATAACAAACACAGAACATGCGACATATAAATGAACGTGACAAAACAGAAAAGAACATGTACATACATATAACATGACAAAACAGAACATGCGACATTTAAATTTACAAAACAGAAAAGAACATGTACATACATATAACATGACAAAACAGAACATGCGACATTTAAATTTACAAAACAGAACACGCTACAAAACAGAACATGAAGCACATAGCACTCTCATTAATCACCATAAAAATGTACTAATTTGGTGAATTTCCTGCGTACAAGTTTGCCTTGCTTAATTTGTTCAGTCTTCCTTCTTGCCAAATGATTCAGTCTGATTTTGCAGAACAAGGAAGATGCCATCTTAACCAGAACATGTACATGGTTTGATTCAACACACGTATCGAACATGTGGTCATGTAATTTGGGGAAAAGGTTTGTTCCTAAACAATATTTCATTACTTGGCTTGCGATTAATGACGTTGTTCCTCGTCCTTTTGGAACCTCCCCTTTGTTACGATTCAGCATCCTCTGAAACAGAAGCTCGGTGGTCCGGCTAACTGCAAGAATGCCATCTGATGGATTCTGTAGGCCACCTCTGCTCTTTAATTTCACAAAAGAATCTTCTTCTTCTTCAAAATCCTGTGTCAGTGCCTCTGTACAAGCCATACAGGTGAGCTTCTCCTTGAGCTTTTTTGAGATGAAGCCTGCTATGTACTTGATGGCTTCTTCCTTGAATTCTGAGAGGCTGTTCACATCGGGGAGGTCAGGAATGTCATCATCTTCAGGTAAAACCATTTCCACAGGCTCCACATCCATCCGGCGTGAAATGTTGACATTTGCTGGTGTTGAATCCAGGATGTCTGGGTCGTCACGGGCAATCAGGATGTCTGTGTTGTCAAGAAGAAGACAGTTGCCTGTGCCCGTCTTCACCTGGTGCCTTACAAGGAGTCGTTTGTAGGCCGCACGGAACTGTCTGGCATTGGGGTTGTTGTTAAACCCCCCACGTGCTCGGACCGCAGAGAAGAACAACTCCAGATGATCCTGGCTCAACTTGTATGTCAGAAGGTATCTGCACGGTGCACTTGGTTTCACCACAAGGTCTTCATAAATGTTGAGCACACTTTGACCACATGCAATGAAGCCCAAAATGGGAGTCTTTTTCTGAGTGGCATGCATGTAGACCCAGTTGTTCTTTTTGTCTTTGATCTTGAGCCCACGGAGACATGTCTCTGCTTTCTGTAGAATAGCCCTGGCACGATCAACTGTTGTTGGCTTGATAGGTGCCTTAGATCCTTTACCCAATGGATTACGGCTATTAAGGACATCAAAAGCGGCATCAATGGTTTTTATAAACTCTACTGTAGCCGCGCATCCACTGAACTGGGGTTTTTTTAGGCTTTTGTCACAGTACTCTAGAGCATTTGCAACACTGTCGCTGAACACCTGGGCTGCAAGGTTGACCTTCATCTTTTGCTGTCGCCACTCAATGTGTTGCATTTTCAGATTGTTTCCAAGCCGCAGACCTTCATTTTCTTGAAGTGTGTTTAATTGCTTAATGTACTCCCATTTGATCTCCTGCCCATCTTCGGTTTGCATCACTTCAGCTGTAGAAAATGCATTTCGCAGTAATTTTAACATGTGACATGGATCCAACAGCACGTGTACCTTTTTGGGGGAAGCAGGGGGACCTTCATCATGTTGGAGAGCTCCTTCATCAGGAAAATCAAAATGTGGTGTCATGTTTGCGATGTTAATTTTGGCACCAAGATGTTGGAGCATAGAAACGTTGCAAGATGGTCCATCACATGTCAGTGACACAACCTGGACTCCAATTTTGTGAAGGCGAATTAGGCTCTCACGGACAATGTTGGCCCTGTCTGCTCCAGTCAAGCTGCTAATGAGGAAGTATGCAATGGGGATTTTCCATGAATCGTTGACCGATACAACCATGAGAACCAGTGCTTGCGTGGCTACTGTGTTTTCCATTTCACCGGTACCAAGGTCAACATAGCCATGAATTTCATCTCCACCAAACTCAATTTGCTTGTGAATGTACATTTCATCAAGCATCAGTGAGCAGATGGTGTCCTTCCCCTCTTCCCTTTTCTTAGCTACATGACTTTTCAGAGCCGTGAAGGATGCCTGGGTAAATCCTGGGTCTGCCTCAACACTGCTGTACCAATCACGAATTGTTTGAGGGTGTGGCAAAGCTTTTAGGAACTCCTTTCTAACATAATCATATGCCCTTGCAGAGTAAAAGTGCAATGTAGTCGCAAACTGTTTGAGTTCCTCACAATAAGCTGACTTCTTCTTCTGTTGCAATCTATTTATAATAAGTTTAGGAACATCACTAACAGAATCCAGCAGAGCTGCACATTCACTTGAGATCATCAATTTTTGCTGAAGAATCTTTGTAATTGATTTCAATGAATTTACTTTTGATTTCAATCTCCTTGTCTGCTGATTCCTCAACCTAAGCTTTTGCCGAACTAAACCAAGCTTAACCTGTAATTTAGCATTCTTACGTTTCATTTTTCTAGGAGACTCAGACTCAGCAATAATCTCAGGAACCACAGGGATGGGTGGACTATCCTTGAAATACCCATGATCACACGCAATTGTTTTTGGATTGGCTCTACACTCTTCAACAAAAGGATCGTCGTCAATCATACTAATGTCCTCATGATACACACAGTCAACATCCATGTTCTCACTCTCGGTGTGTTGCATCACAACAGCATTGTTGTCACTTACCTCCACAGCCATACTTACCGCCCGGGTCCGTGTGGGCCTGAACGCCTTCTCCTTTGTCAAATGTGCCGGCAACTGGAAAATTGTAGGTAGGGGAGACGGGGGTAATGTGAGACACTTTTTACATTTGCTCCCCTGTAGGCGAGCTAAAATGATATATCAGTCAAATTTACATATTTCCCATTCATTTGGGATGTTTCCTAAAAATGGAAATGATTAGAATGAATCCAAGACAAAGGGCAGTGAACATATGATTGTTTTAAAAAAAGTGGTCAGGTGTCTCACTTTACCCCAGGGCTGGGGTAAAGTGAGACAGACCATCAAAATCAATGGGGTAAAGTGAACCACTTATTCTTTTCACTTTAAAACTACCATAAAAACACTTGTTTTAACAGTTAGAACACTGACAGCTAGCTTGACAACCACACATTCCAAAACTAATGTCAGACTAGTAACAGAATCATGGGAATTGGTCATTAACCACATTTTCTTTCTAAACACTTGAAAGTAAGTCTGAACAGAATCAAAGACAACATTCTGTAATTCAAAATGTTTTAATTAACATTCAAATGATTAGAACACAACACACACGCACACACTTCACATCTCTACAAAAAGCAACACTTGCTAAAAGAGATAAACGTTTCTCTCGGTCGAAGTTTCCCCCCATTTAACCCATTAAGACCGGGAATGTATCTGTGTCACTTTAGCATAGTAGACAGCAATTGGGTTCGGAACACTTGACCCTTAGAGCAGGCTAGTAGGGGCTCAGCACCATCAGAACCAGCTAGAACAGCTACAGCTACAACTAGGTCTACTCTACATTCCAGCCAAGGTTACAGTTTGTAAATACATCAACGATGTGATTATAATCCATTTCTAATGGATGAAGCCTTGGCCTGGAAGAGAGGTTATCAGGTGGTCTCCAAACGTCTTACAACTACACTCTCCAGTTGGCGGGTCAGCAGTGATTTGGCCAAGTCACTGCCCCTCTCCTCCAGGCCCCCAGCTATAGACAAATCTGTGGAGGGGCGCCCCGGGCACAGCCATCACCGAGGTGAAACCAGCTATAGCATTGGCCACACCCGGCCAACAGGGAACGCAGTGACCTGCTGGCCAGGTGCAGCAAACCAGTGCTGACCACACCCCAGCGACCAGCTCGCCCAGGGAACCCCCCGAAGATCCGCCCACTGTCCTTTCTGTCATGCCTGAACCAACAGGAGGCTCCCTCGGCCTTGTGTGTTCTTGGGGGACTGCAGGCACTGAGGTCTCTAGGACTATGGTTTGCCTCATGCCTAGGGTTCTCCTACATCTCACCAGACTGTTCGTCTGTGCGGTGTGCATGTGTCCATCCTTGTCCAGTGTCCACACTTAGCCTTACTCTGGTGTATTTGAGTCAAAGAAGCCTCCTCTGAGTCGGTGTCACTTGTTGTTGTCGTTGAATCTGTCCTATCGAGTCTCCCTTCCTCCCCTCCTCTCGGGAGACTCTGGGGTATTGCTTATTTGTACGTTCTGTAGCTTGCTTGGTGCCCTCTTGCGAGTGCTGCGACAGGGGTTGCTGGCCCCTGTTACCCCGCCAGTCTTTCCGGGAGGTCTCTCCAGCGTCACTGACCTTCCTCGGTTGCCATCCAGACTTTCATGGAAGTCACTGGTTTCTAAAGGTGAGGATTTGCTCTCTCTGTGTGGTTCCTCCACGCTGTTTAGGTTGTGGCAGCTTCTTCGCCACATCACATTTCAGAACATGTGCCACATCGTTTTCCTTTATAGCAAATGTGGGTCTCTCCCATGCTTTCGTGTTTCCCAGGATTCTTCTGATAATTTGTGCAATTGTGCATATATTTCTGGTGAATTATCTTCTTTTCTGCCTTGCTCTCAGCGGCTGCCTTCTCCATCTCTACAAGGGCGGTTCCACCCCAGGTTGTCTTTCTGGTGTATCTTGGCATTTTCTACAATGTTTATGACATAGAAAATAAAACATATGCAATGTAATATTAGATTAAAATATGTTTAAAACTGAACTTAACTTGTGCCTCATGGTGGGGTAATGTGAGACAGTGTCTCGCTTTACCCCAGAGCATTTGTCTCACTTTACCCCACACCCACATTTTGGTAAACAGGACCTCTTTTAGCAATTCAGGCTAATCTTCAGCTAGCAGCAATCTCATGGATGTATATGATGGTAGTTCATCAACGTGTATGATTTAAGTTTTTCTATCTGAATTAATTTGCTTTGACACAACAGCTGATTATGTTGACAACAAGAAAATTAACTTTTACATGCAAAAAACATATTTTTGTGAAAAAAACATGCTTACCACAGCACAATAAGGTCCTCTCCTCCATGGCAGGTAGGAAATGGGAGGGGCTTCAACATATAATGGTCACATGACACAAATGTCTTGTGGTCATGTGATACAGGGGGTGTCTCACATTACCCAGTGTCTCACATTACCCCCGTCTCCCCTACAGCATCAGCCTTCAGCTTCCTCTGGCCCTAAATAGAAAACACGACCAAAAGAGTAGGTGCATATTATGTGATTTAATTTACCTACCCTCACCATATATGGTGTTGGTAGTATTGATTTAAATAGACTTGTTAAGGGTGTGTATCTTTTTTTTTCTTCCTGGAACATAAACGTATAGCGTAAAGTGCAGCAACAGTGCACTTTAACAGTGCTCTTAATTTACATTCCACAGAGCAGAAGACAGCGATCGGATGTGTTCAGGTGTTTAATAGCCGGGGAGCCACAGGCCCACGGAATCATGAAAACCCCCTAGTTTGACATGTCACAATTGTCACATGCTACTTAAAGCATGATGAAATGTGGGAAATGAATTCCTGTACTCTCTACATCCAACAATGATGTTATATATTTTGGCATTATATAATGTCATGTTATTTGCCATGCTGTGAACATATCCTCAATAACCATCTTAAAACAGCCTGGTATACATCATTAATGCTCTGCGGTAATATGATCCAAACCACATGCTGTTATTATCAAGAAAATAGCATCTGAAACATCACTTGACTTTACCACATTACTGGCCAGATCAATATTAAACAATTGCATTATTCTTAACACAGTTAAATAGGGAATAGGGTGTCTGAGCCACAGACACCCTCCTCAATGTCAGATGGTAGTGGTACTGGATCTAATGGTGTTTTACCATTCATCAATTCAGGGAGATTGTACCTTACGGTCTGTGAAGAACTGATCATCCTCGAAATGCTCACTGCAAAGACGGGCATAGCTTGTAGGCTCCCAGTTCGCTCTCCTCATCTTTGACACCCATAACTTCTGCCTGTCTTTGTCGGTTCCAAAACTGTGTGTGTGTGTGTGTGTGTGTGTGTGTGTGTGTGTGTGAGTGAGTGAGTGAGTGAGTGAGTGAGTGAGTGAGTGAGTGAGTGAGTGAGTGAGTGAGTGAGTGAGAGAGAGAGAGAGAGAGAGAGAGAGAGAGAGAGAGAGAGAGAGAGAGAGAGAGAGAGAGAGAGACACACACACACACACACACACACACACACACACACACACACACACACACACACACACACACACACACAATCAGAGACTGGGGCTAACCTTTGCTGTAATGTCATATCCGACCAAGATACTGGTTTGACCTACAGTCTATGGTTTTGATTGATTGAAACATTTATTAACAGTTTGTAGAATTACAGTAGCCTACATTTCAAGCACAAACTCAATACAGAGACTGTTAACTGTGAGTGGACGACCCAATTAAGCATTACACTTGTTTACAACAGGGTCCACATTGTTCAATTCATCAAAACATTTAGAGACATACAATTAGACACTTCTATATAGTTAATGAACAGAACAGGAATTCATCATAAAGGAAGCAAAAACGGAAAAGATACAGTGAGGGGGGACTATTATGCTATAAAAAAGGCTATCTATACAAGCTCTCAATCATAGACTGTAAAAAAGCTGTAAATGCACGACGTCCACGACAGTATGATCATTGCAACAGATATATATCACACATACTACCGTGTGAATGTGAACGCACCATAACAAAGCATCATGCAATTGTAATTGTGAATTTATGAAAGGCCACAATTATAGGCACACTATAGGCTACCACGGGTGCAATTAGCCCCTCTCGGGACCCTACATAAAACTTTTCTGAGTCGTCCAAATGTCAGAAACTTCAGTAGCATTTGGGTTCTGCTTGGAGGGCTAGGGTGCAATCAGCAATGTGTGTCTGCTATTTTGTGTAGATTAATTTATAGCCCCTCGGCCCTCTCGGAACCCCCTGAAACTTTACTACCATTGGGTTCTGTGTTTCATTAGGTTACAGTCTATGGTTCTGACTCGCGGGGCTAATTAATTTAGTACACGATGACCCCAAATGAAAAAAAGCCAACATGCTTTATGGACAATCGGTTTAGCAGCATTGCATTGTAAATGTAGGCCTATACTTCCCTATGCCTGTCCATGCAAACTGTAAATAAAGTATTCAATCAAACAAATACAATAAGAACAGTTATGCTTTTCACGTGAAAAGCGTAACAGCATCGAATAATGTTGTATCGCAACGGTGCGAGTGCGACAAACCACCATGCCACGCTTACATATGAACCATATATGAACCCGTTGTGGAAACGGAGAGCGAGTAAATTACGTATTGCATATTGTGATCGATAACAAATGGAACATAACATAAAACTTACCGGAACAGTTGGGTGCCCAACGGTTTGCCACAGCGGTTCGTACATCCAAAGGCAGAACACGAGGGCATGTTGGCTTGCTCCTCGTCGAATCGAAGTGAGAAATAAAATCGTGCAAAAGCGGTGGTTTAGGGCGGGGTAACGTTCGATCCAAAAATAAGTCAACGTCTGATACAATCAAATTATAAAACCAAACTTTTGTTTCGGAGACAAATTTGTACAGTCTACTATACACCTGCCCTGAAGTTACTGACACTCGGATCCGAGTCCAGACACGCCTACCTCCCTTGAAGCTCGCACGTCAATCAAATTCATCCCAAGGTAGCCACGCCCCTCAAAACATACTCGACTTTATGGTAATTTCTTTAATAAATGGGACCATAATTTTCCAAAAAGAATATTATGACATGAGAAATGAGACTTTAAACTAGTGACTGGAAGAAGAAAGTATTCATGACCATGTTTATTAAGGTAATACAGTCTAGGTGAAGTTGGGCCAAAATACATGGGCCTCTATGGAGCTATGGGGCTTTTTGGGTCCAGTACAGCGCCACAACAGGCCATTATATGAACTACCGATTTCAAATGAGGCTTCACGAAATATCTGGCTGACTGCCCCCCTGGTTTTAACCTACTTATTAGTGAGTACTGAACTTTACAGATTGATTAAACAATTACTCAGGAAAAACAGCAACAGGAAAATTGCTTTAACATTGAATAACATGGCAATGACTGAATAAAACGAAATTAAACAGAATTTATTGTGGATAGTTGCAGATTTTAGGTGAAAATGTTTAAAACAAATGTTTAAATGGACAAAAGAAACATGGAACTTTGTTATTTATTGCTATATCTGTAGGAAATTACAGTTTGTATCATATGGTGTGACAAAAAAGTCATATGGCGTGACAGAAAAACAGTCACACCATTATGATAAAGTGTCACACCATATTACGTTTTCTGCACTTAACATAACCTTGAGGCTACTAGCTACACATTAGCATGCTAACAACATGCTAGCTATAACAAAGCAACAGAGATTTACATGTAATTATGACCAAAAAATCTAATACCTTAAGCTTTTTTAATGAAAAAGGTGTCACACCCACAGACACTTGGAAGAGTCGCATTTGTTCCAACAAGATCGTATTTTATGAAAATGTTAAAATGATAATTCACCACAGACACCTGTCATGCTATTGTAATGCAAGTGCTGAACAGCCTTACTGAAGAAGTACCTCTCTATCCCAATGGGTGTGTAAACAATTGCCTGTTGAAATTTCCCAAAATGGTGTCACACAATATGATTTTGGTTTGGGGGACAAAATATTTTTGATCAGAAATGACTGAAAACATTATGCTTGGACTTTGAAAAGATTAGGCTCACAAATAGACATCTATATTATATTTATGGATTTTTTAAAATAATTTTAGCATTTTTTTCCTTAGTTTTATTTAAGTTCCTACTTTGAGAAACAAGGCCAGGACAGTCGCACCATATGAGTTTTGCTGTGTTTGGTTGACAATTCTGAAGAAATGAGGAATGAAATGTTTTAATCTTGAGTATGTTCACATGGACCATAATGTCCTGCACAATATTCAGAAGGTTTTTGACAAATATATTTCTTATTTATACATGAGTGACACTAAGGACAGCCAGGGACACCATGTCACGTCACCCACCCACACACACACACACACACACACACACACACACACACACACACACACACACACACACACACACAAGAGAGACTTTAAGGGAGGTTCAAGTCTTTAAGCACTTTGATGCTGTCTGTTTAAACTAAAGCCACAGTAGTTACGGCTCCAGGTAACACATTTTGAACGTAGTAATGTTACAGACTATGAAGACAATACATACTTTCATGGGAGAAAATGAGAATCGTGCGAGAATCGTGACCTCAATTCCTGTGGTGGAAAATGGAGATTCACATTTTGAGCAAGAATGGTGCAGCCCAGTATGTCAGCGGATCATTTTAACACATTCTGGGCGGCAACCTCTCTTGGTGTTTTAAGCATCATGTTATACTTTAGCTATTGAAAAATAGCACATCTACAAGCTCATAGCGCGGCACCGAGTGCCACGCTATGAGCTTGTAGGTCTGCTATTTTTTAAAAGTCTTGAAAATGTGGTGCAAATCTTTGAATATATTCAATGATGGGGGGATCCCTGGAACAACATATTTTCAGATGGGGGTCGTTGGCCAATTGCATATATTTTTGGGGGTCCTTGACATCAAAACACTTGAGAAATAATTACATAGAACCATAGGGATTTTCAGAAAACTGTCATAATTTAGAAGGCATTTGTCGAAACAGGTTAAAAACAGGCTCGATTTCACTCCAAAGTGAGTTCCTGAAAGAGGCTGCTAGTGCCATCAGGAGTATAGACCGCCTCCTTCTCAGCAAGCAAGTCAACAAGTCTAACATTCTGAAAAGTGTGTGTGCGTGCATGTGTGCGTCCTTGCGTGGGTGCGTGTGCGTGCTGTCAGTGTGTGCGTGCGTGCGTGTGAAAGAGAGGGCTTTCAATTTCCTCCCTGCTCATGCATGTGAGCGTAAAGTGCTCTGCAGTCTGGAACCATCTCTTCATGCAGGTTCATAATTTACTAAATTGCCTCCGTTTATTTGCAATGAAGCAAAGCGGCGTGCAGTGAATCCCATCCCCAGTTGTTTCTGGAACTAAGATGAGAGAACATTATTACTCCACTTTCAGCTTCACTACATTGGCTCCCGGTTTGTTTTTAGGAGTAATTTTACATGTATTTGACTGAGTCTATAAAGCTCTCAATGGTCTTGCCTTACCTCCCATACAAAATGTGCGAACACATCAGCAAGATTTGTGAACTTAGGGTGAACCACCCTAAGGACTACTATCTGTACACTGCACAGCAGCACATGTCAACAGAGCTGCTACCTTTAAACCAAATTAAACGCATTTTAAATCTTAAAAAAGTATTTTTGCATAATATTTAAATTGTCTTGAGAGAAAATGCTGCTATTTGTTTAAAAAAGATTACAACGCAAATTAAGTGACATAGCTCTGTTTACACAATGCCTGTACCCCCTAAAACAGTAGCCTATATACTGTACTTCTTACCCCATTTCCAACTGTTTTCTCGTGCCAATAAAGCTGCTCTGAATTGCATTGAACATTGAATTGTATTGAACTACTGCTAGACCTCTGCACTCCCTGCAGGACAGAAAAACATTTAAAGACGTACAAATATACACTTCTATTGAGCCAAAGAACAGAACAGGAATTCATCATAAAAAAGGAAAAGAAACATATACAGTGAGGGGAAAGAGGGGTGGGGGGGGGGGGGGGGGATTCAGATTTTACTGGGGCCAGTTTTGAATTGCAGCCGTCTGTAGGTGCCCTTTGAGAGCGGTTTTGAAGGAGTCAAGGGATTTGCATGTCTTAATGACAGTTGGTAGGGCGTTCCACATGTTGGTGGCATAGGAGCGAAATTAATTTAGTCTCTTGTTTGTGCCGAATCTGGGTTGCACATGGTTAGTTGAACTCCCTCTGGTGTTGTGGGTGTGGACTACGTTAACATTAAGGAAGTATTTAGACAGGTAGTAGAGGAGGCTGAACAAACAGTCAAAAAGGACACGCACAACTATACCTATAGGCTGGGTGCTGGATCAAAATGAAGTCATATAAGAAATTAAAACATCGGCACACCAATTCAGGCTCCCAAGTATCTTTACTTTTAATAAGGTAACGTTTCGGGCCGCAGCCCTTCCTCAGACCTTCAAGTAATGAATAGGGGAGAGCCGCCAAGGATGTAACATTTTGCACGTTTCATTTTTTTACTCAGAGATCCGTTTATCTACACATGTAATGTTTTCAGGTAACGGACCTACACATGTCTGCTACCATAAACCACTTCAAGTTATTTTTTTGATAAAACAGGTCGGGAGTTATTAAACCGAACGTGGACGCTGTTTCAGTGTTACATTTGCTGCGCATATTGGATTAATTGTAACGGCATGCATGATAAATGTAACAACGCTAAAAAACACCATTAAACATATCGTTTTCAGCTAAAAGCTATTATATTTCATTGAAGCAACTCCTTAGCATTGTTTTCATACCATGGATGTGATAAGAAAATGTATCAAACATAAGGGAAATATTAAATAGTACCGCGTGTACCAGTTTGGGATTTATTTATTTTTTTGGTCAGTTCAATGGGGAAATACATTGATTAAACAAACGTTTGATTGATTGAGTTGTACAATGTTATACAACCCTAAACTAATTTTAGAATACACTACACAATACACAATAGAACATATAATATTGGCCAATATGTAAAATATGTAAATATTACATATAATGGTATTGAATGGAAAGCGGACCATTTGTAACATGTTACAAATGGCCCACTTTTCAAGTTTTCTTTGCCGTTGCTTACAGACCAGAATGAACGTGAATTCCGTCTAAACACGATGCAAACTAATGAAGAACATAAGCATGAAGACATCCATGTGGATTTTTATTCACCAACACCAAAGGAAAAAAATTGTAGCACACATATACTCCAGGTGTAAAATTATACGCCTTTTGAAAAAAGTCAGTTTTTCGCCAATAACTCCCCGTAGGATAAAGGTAAACACTTCAAACTTCCTGGGCACGTAGAGTACGTTGCTGTACACATACTGACGCGATGGCGTCATGGTGGCGTTGACCAATCAAGAGATAACGTCCATGTTACAACCGTGAAGCGTTACAATTGTGGCGGCTCTCCCCTAGACAATACATATAGTGTGTGATGTACCACACCTGCATGTGGCCCATCAACCATCAGTCCCAATCACTGTCGCCAATCAGGTGACATTGGCACAAGTGATATGTACAAAGCCTCAAAGTATATCTATTGTATAAGATATAATAAACACCCATATACAAAATACAATACATTCATATTTGTCCTAAATATTTACAGACATTGTATTCATACACAGACAACTCAGGCTATCATACTGCTACCTAAGAGGCGCCTCTTGTCTACTCCACAAAAAAAAAAAAGGGCCTTCTATGTCTCGGCCCCCAAACTCTGGAATGAACTCCCTAATCATCTCAGAGTTGCTCCCTCTCTCCTCTCTTTCAAAACCTCACTCAAAACCCACCTCTTCAGAATAGCTTTCTCCAGCTGAGGTCTCGTTTATTCTTTTATCTTTTTAACCCTGTACTGTTGTTGTATCCGTTATGTTTTGCTTTGTTTTTTTCTTAATAAAGTCTGTTCCTAATGCTCCCATGTAAAGCACTTTAAGTATTTAGAAAAGCGCCTTTCCTCAGGCTTCTCCTGCTGTAATGGAATCTGTTGGACATATGCTCAAAAGACAATTCATAATAATGAATAATGAGGCAACACAAGAATTCAGAGTTATGGAGTATAAGGATTTTACTCGAGTAAGAAGACAGACTTACACGACCTGTGCATGGAAACCCCAGTCTGGCTCACCAGAGTAACAATAAACGACAGCTTTTATAGCTCTCTCCCACACAGACAACCCCCAACATATGTGACCAGTGCCAGTAGTTTGATACACAAGGGGGCCATGGTCATTTTTCAGTTCTTTACATATTATGAAACTGCACACTGTAACCTTTCATATGATGCATTGCTCATTGAAATTGGGGGGGAAATGAAGAAGATATGACCATTTGAAACTTGTTGAACCAGAAATGTCAAATTGGAGAATTCCCCCTTCAAAGATATCAGCAGTGATCTGTCACTTTAGGGGGCGCTGTTTTCCCTTCATTCCTCCATTAGCCAACCAGCAGTGTTGCCATGTCTGCTTATTATAATTAGTTGGCCATGTTTCTAAAGAAAAAGAATGCATAGGCCTACTGTACCAATAAGTCTTCACAATTAGAGAATGTTGTTATAATTGATAGTTTGCCTATTATCTCTCCTTTTTTAAATAGGCTACTGCATTTATTTGCCATTTTGTACTATGAAAAAAGGGCAACAACAGTGGCAGAAAATTAGGCTTATGTAAATGGTCCAGATGAGTACAAATAAGATAGCTATATTAGCCTGTTATTATTATTATTTGTCTGCAGAACCCCCATCTGAAAATAATGTATGCCAGGGACAAGATTGGTTTTGTTATATGCTTGTAGATCGGCTATTTTTGCTTATTTTGGGCTTGTTTTCATATACGGGTTGCTTGTTTCTCTCGCAGAACCTGGCAACCCTGCAAAAAATAGCCGTTAGCTACATTTAGCATTATATATTGATATCAATCGTCAATCCTGTAGCTAAAACAAGTACATTATCGCGTTATATTACATATCGATGTGATCTGCATTATTATGACCTTAATTTTCATGGCAGGTACATTCCAAAGTAACTAATAAGAACCACGTTATGGTGACATAATGTTACAATGTTTACAATACATGCTAGAGTCTTCTTCTTCTTCTTCTTCTCTGCTATTGGAAATAAGAAGCCATGTTCCATTGTTGTGATGGCCAGTGCCCTTAGCTAAAACATCAGCATGAATTAGCTTTAGGAGGACCGAAAATAAGCACACTTTTTACAAAATACGACTGTTAATACTTCTTTCTCTGCTATTTCTGTTAGCCAGTTAGTGAAAGACTAGTATTATCTTCAAAAACGATTGTGTACAAAAAGCGGAATTTTAGCGGAATTTGCATACTTTGAAGGTAAAGCTGATTTTCTGATTAGCATTGGTTAGCATTGCTAACTCAATGCAGTTTAAACATTAAACATAGTGACTTGTTTACGCAATTACAATGACTTAATGACACTTAAATGACTTTCTGATGGAATAAAAACATTCTTTAACATTCCAACTGTTTTTATGTGGCTAAAAACGAAAACCACCAAAAAATAAATAAAGAATCTATTTTTAGATTCTATTGCTATATGCTATTGCCGAGTTGTGGTTCAAATTACTGGCACTGGTCACATATAGCCTCAAGGCATTCACCAAATGGAACAGTGACGTCATAAAACAAGAAGCACAGAACAGCACCAAACTGTAACTTGGAGTATTATTAAATGTTTATCTCTAAATTTCCACGACACTGCCGAGGTTCCACCCACTTTCCCTCAGGCTTCTCCTGCCTTCCCACAGGCTCTCCCCGCCTACCCTCCCCTCCCGGCCACCTACCACCCTACGCTGGATCTCCCCAGCGTCCTTTCCGACCCCTCCTACCCTCCCCCCCCCCCCCCCGTCCCCCCCCGTCCTCCCAATTTCGCCAAGTTCGGCCTGGCATTTTCCATATATCGAGCCAGCCCGGCGCCAGGTGCTGGACGATTATCACACCACCATCCTCGACCTAGCCGTGAGGTTCGGCGGCTCCCTTTTCCTCGAATACCACCGTCAATTCTCCGCCACCGCCGCAACAAGGCTCCATCAGCTCAACACCGCCACTTACTGGGGCCAACTGGACTTGGAATTATACTGCCGGATCTTCGCAAGAAGGCTCGCCATCGCCTGCAACCCCACCCACCCCGCCAGCCAGTGCGTCCATGCTGCCGCCAAACCCACCACCAAACCCACCACCAAACCAGCTTCCAGTCTTCCCTCCCTCCTCGCCATCACCACCCGCCCCCGCAACGACCCCCCCAATACCCAGCTTCCCAACAATCCACCGACATACGCAGCCGCCCAGTCCTTTACTGCGGCACCGAAGCCATCTGCAACAATTTCAATGGTACAGGGTGCTCCGCTTCCGTCTGCAGGATGCTCCACATGTGCACCCACTGCGGGGGCGCCCATGCCCGCTCCTCCTGCCCCCAACACCCCACCAATCCCTCCAAACCCAGCTGACTATCCATGCACCTCTCCACCCCTATCAACATCCCCGCCCTGGCCGCCGCACTTTCACGCCACTCAGACCCCACAACCGCCTGCTTCCTCCTCGGAGGCCTGAACTACGGCTTCTCCCCCGGCCTCATCACCCTCCCCACCAACAGCCACACCTGCCAAAACCTCCAGTCCGCCATCACCGACCCCGACTCCGTCACCTCCCTGCTCAAAAAATAAGTCACAAACGGATTAATGATCGGCCCATTTTCCACCCCACCATTCCCCATCTACCGCATCAGCCCCCTTGGCATCGCCACCCGAAAATACTCCGGAAAAAAGAGGATCATCCTCGACCTCTCCTCCCCCCACGGCACCTCCACCCCCAGCATCAACAGCCTCATCCCCAGCCCCCCATTCTCCATGCAATATACGCCACCATAGATGGCGCCATCAACCTCATACGACTCGCCGGCCAAGGCGCCCAGCTGGCCAAAGCCGATGTCACCACAGCTTTTAAAGTCCTCCCCCTCCACCCCGACAGTTGGCATCTTTTTGGGGTCTTGACGCCTATTATTTCCGTCCGCCTCAACCTTCGGCTGCAGGAGCAGCCCAAAGCTGTTCGACACACTTGCCGAAGCCCTCTGTTGGATCCTCCTCAATAACCACAAGCTCCCCTATGTCACCCACCTGCTAGACGACTTCCTCGTCGTCACTCCCCCTCACCTGCCTCACCACACTCACCTCCGTCTTCAATGACCTCGGCGTCCCCCTTGCCCTAGAGAAGACCGAGGGCCCTTCCACCTCCCTCGAGTTCCTAGGCATCACTCTGGACACTGTCTCACTCCAAGCCTCCCTGCCCCCCGACAAGCTCAACCCTCCTCCTCTCCAACTACATGAACCTCCCCCAGTGCAGCAAACAACAGCTCATTTCCCTGATCGGCCATCTTAACTACGCCATGCGCATCATCCCCCAAGGCCCCTCCTTCATCTCCAACCTCCTCCACCTCTCCACCTCAGTCCCCTCCCTTCACCACCAAGTCACGCTCGACTCCCCCTGCGAAATGGAGCTGCGCCTCTGGCACCTCCTCCTCTCCAACTGGAACGGCATCACGTTCTTTTACAATGACTTCGTCTCCTCCCCCGAAGACCTCCAACTCTACACCGACGCGGCCCCCTCAGTAGGCTTTGGCGGCTACTACGCCGGAAGGTGGTTCTCCTCCCCCTGGCCCGGCGAACTCCACCTCCTCGACCCCGACCATACTCAATCCTCAACCCTCTATGAACTATACCCAATAGTCATCACCGCAGCCCTGTAGGGCACTGAATGGACCAGCAAGAGCGTCCTCATCCACACCAACAACCAGGCCGTGGTCCACATAATAAATAAAGGCCGCTGCTCCTCTCTCCCCATCATGTCCCTCCTGCGTCGCCTAACCTGGCTCTCCGTCACCCACCAGTTCCTCCTCCGCGCTGCCCACGTCCGTGGCCACCACAATGCCATTGCTGACTCCCTTTCTCGTTTTCTCTTCCAGAAATGCAAGACCTTGGCCCCACAATCTGATCTCCTTCCGGTCCCTGTCCCTCCATTTTCTGACATCATCTTCCCCTAGAGCATCCTCTCCACCACCTCATCCTCCAGTCCCAGCGATCCGTCCTGCTGAGCATAGCAGACTCCACCCTCTCACCCTATCGGACAGCTTGGAACAACTTCCAGTCCTTCCACCTCCTCCACAACCTACCCTTCCCTCGATCTCCTCTCCCTCTCCGCCTACATCAGCCACAGCGCCTCCGCCCTCTCCACCCGTTCCTCCACGATCCGAGTCTACCTCTGCGGGATAAGTTTTTTTACCAAACTCCTAACCGGTTCGCCCCATCCCTTCACTCAGCACCCCCAAATCCTTCTCCAACTCAAAGGCTTGCAGCGCGGTGAACCGCGGCTCCCTCCTCGGTACCTCCCCCTCACCGTAGAGATCATGGCCTCTTGCATCCATACCATCCGATCCGGCTACGCCAACCAAACCCTCAACTCCACCCTCGAATCCATGTTCCCCATCACCACCTCAGGACCAGCAGCATCTCCACTGCTCCATCTCCTCCATCTCTCCTCACCTCCTCCCTTCCTCACAGTTCCCACGGGGGGATCACGCCTCCAAGTGTACCGTGGGCTGACCGCCACACGATCACGCCTCCACGTGTACCGCCACACGACCCCCTCCCCAAAGACTTCAGGGTCGGCGACCCCCCCCCCCCCCCGGAACCCACGCCACGCTCCCCCCACTCTCCTCCTCATCATTTAATTCTTTCATTCAATTTAACCTTTAAACTTTCCACAATGGTGTGTTTCTACCAAGTAGTGAACAGGATGTTATTGATATCGCCCCCTCTTCGTGGGGGTTGGATCAATTCAATCCCTGTATATCTGAGTGAGGAGACATTATGACCCGCTTTACAGAAATGTACAGCTATGGGCTAGTGATAACGTTGTTGCGGATGGTGCTCCGGTGTTCGGATATGCGTGTTTTTAAAGGTCTTGATGTTTTACCGATATAGGCAAGACCACACGTTCACTTCAGCATATAAATCACATTGGCTGTAGAGCATGTAATGATACCTTTGATGTCATACTTCTTCCCCGTGTGTGGGTGGTTGAATGACTTTGCTTTGCGTGTGAAATTGCATTGTTGGCATCTGCCACAAGGATAGTTGCCAGTTGCTATCGCACTTAAAAAAATTGTGGGTGCTGGGGAGGTAAATCTGCCCTTACCAGCATATTCCGTAAAATCTATTTTAGTGAAGTTCTTCTTCTTCGTGTCTGGCCATCTTCTATATCACGTCTTTCCAGTGGTTGGCGCAGGCGAGTGCAGCGGCATTTGGCCCGGCCAGGTCATCTCCAGTACATTGTGGAGCAGAGATACACATCATGATGTGGTCCATTGTTTGTGGTTCGCCACACACGCATGCATCAGAAAAAATTATGCCTTGCAGCGTCCTTCGCCGACCCGCAGACGGTTCAGGGTCTTCCAGACGGCCCAAGGTTGGTCATGGCCAGTCGCGAGACATTCCTCTGGGGTGATGCCTCTCTCTGTCCACTTGGCTGTCCGGCTACCCATGCCGTTCCACTGGTTGTGCCACTCCGTGGTCCTGGCGACAGATGGTGTGGTCTCCAGTTCTGCAGTGGTATCCAGGAAGCTGCTTCTGGACCTGAGCCGTTTTTGGGGGGCAGAGTGTTCGTGCAGTGAGTGCCGGTTGTCATGGGCCTGCTTTGTGCGCTCGGCTTTGGCGGTGACTGCTCTGCGGATGTCAGGGGGGGCAATTCCAGAGAGGGCGTAGAGGCAGGGTATGGGGGTTGTTTTGATGCACCCAGTCATTATCCTGCAGGTCTCGTTGAGGATGGGGTCTAGTTTGTGTGCGTGACTTGATTTATACCATGCAGGGCAGGCATATTCAGCGGTGGAAAAGCACAGGGCTAGTGCCGTTGTGCGCAGCGTGGTTGGGTGAGCTCCCCACTTTGAGTTGGTTAGTTGGCGCAGGAGGTTGTTCCTGGTGGACACCTTGGCTCTCGTCTTCTGGATGTGCTCTTTGTAGCTGAGGGTACGGTCTAAAGTCACTCCCAGGTAGACTGGGTGCTGGTGGTTCTCAAGCCTTGTTCCGTCCCAGGTTACGTTGAGCTCCCGTTTGGCCTCCTTGTTTTTAAGGTGGAAGCTGCAGATTTGTGTCTTCCCGGGGTTTGGACGCAGGTGGTTTTCCAGATAGTACGTGGACATATCTGTCAGTCCTTGTTCCAGGGTTGACTCCACTTCTGGGAAGGTATGCTGCTGCGTTGTCATGGCTAGGTCGTCTGCGTAGATGAACCTGCTGCATCCTTCTGGTAGGGGCTGGTCGTTGGTGTAGACGTTGAAGAGGAGAGGTGCCAGGACACTGCCCTGTGGCAGCCCGTTGTTCTGGTGGAACCATCTGCTTTCTTTATTGTTGAGCATGACATAGAACATCCGGTTGCTCAGGAGACATCTGACTGTGTTGCACAGTTTGGCATCCGCTGTGATGTCGAAAAGTTTTTTAATCAGCAGCCTGTGTTGGACGGTGTCATAAGCTGCCGAAAGATCGACAAAGGCAACGCCTGTTATCAGCTTCTTCTGGTAGCCGTCCTCGATGTGCTGGGTGAGGTTTAGCAGTTGGCCTGTGCAGGATTTTCCCGGTCTAAATCCGGCTTGATCTCGGATTAGCTCAGCGTCTATCTGGGGGGATAGTCGACTGAGGAGTAGTCTCTCGAAAAGCTTGTAGGTGGTGCATAGCAGGGAGATGGGCCGGTAGCTTTTGGGGAGGTTGGGGTCTTTCCCGGGTTTTAGAAGAGCAATGATGATGGCTTTCCTCCAGATCGTTGGTATGTGCTGGGTTTGTAGGCAGATGTTGAACATGTCCAAGAGCCATTGTTTGGCGACTGGGCCTAGGTGGGTTATCATCTCGGACAGTATGTCATCAGGACCTGCGGCTTTGCCCGGCTTCATGGTGTTTAGTCCTGTTTCAAGCTCCTCAAGGATGAAGGGCTTGGTTAGGATGGACATGTTCTGCTGATTGCCCGGGATGATGGTGAGATGGTGTTGTCCTTTGACCCTGCGCTTTTCTGCTCGTCTCCCGTTGGCCACCAGTTGGCTCCCAACCTGGTTTGGTGTTACGTCGGATATAGCGGGTGGTGTGATCTTATCACCGTTTATTTTCCGGATGGTGGACCACGCTTTTTTGCTGTTCTGAGTCATGTTGATGTTCTCCACAAGATCCTTCCAGGCTTTCCGCCTCTCCTTCCCTAGGGAGTCCATGAGTGCATCACTGAGATCACTGGTCGCGTCTGAGAACGGATCCTTTTGGAACTCTGTTTCATAGCTCTCCAGCGATTGTGATGACTCCTCTTTGAGGCCTGCGATGTATTCTTTTCGGCATCCACGCGGGATGTGTGCGCAGGCAGTCTTCTTCACAGCCTGGACAAACTTGGTGTAGTTGTCAGGTGTGGGTTCAGTGTCTGTTAGAGTCTTTTCCATTCCTTCGCTGTACTCATCCCACTTGGCCTTCATGAGGTTGAAGCGGCGTCGAAAGGGTACTTGGGTCTTAGTTATGGCAGGTTTGATCGTGACTGAGATTGGTCGATGCTGTGACTTGGGGAGAGGTCTCAGCACCGTTTTCTCAGACAGATGTGCTAGCCTCTGGCTGGCGAAACACAGGTCAGGGTTGTAGCCTCTTCTCCAGCGGCAGCTGTTGAAGGACTTGGGGAGTTTAGAGTTGTGAACAAGCTCCAGCTGCATGCCTGTGTTTTCCATCCAGCTTTCAACCAGTTCGCCGTCGCTGTTGGTTGTGTCGTATCCCCACATTGTGTGGTGGGAATTAAAGTCTCCAATCACTACAGCATGCTTTTTCCTGCATTTAGGTGGTAGTTCAGTCCATTCAAAGGGGCTGGCAGGTGGTTTATACAGTGAGGTAATGGAGATCTCTGGCAGGCATATAGTAACAGTCTCTATGTTAGTGTCTGTACTGTTAGTGTGGAAGTCCCTGACGTCCAGCAGGGGCTTCACAAAAATGGCTGATCCGTACTTGGGATGGCGGATCTCAGCTACCAGTTTCATCCCTGGTAGTGTTGGCCTGTTGCTCGTCTGACCCAGGTGAGTCTCCTGCATGCAGACGATGTCGCTTCCATTGCAACTGGCCGCTAGCACATCACCCTTCGTTCTAGTATATCCCTCGACATTGATTGAGGTCACTACTAGTAGCGCTGGCATTGTGGCTAGGAAAGAACGTGACTGTCGTTGACGGTCAGTGGTTGCAGAATTGGCTACTTCAAGTCAGTCACTGTGGTACAGTTTCTGTCTTTAGCATTGCCCGGGATGCGCCACGTGGAGGCTTCTGCTTGCATCCCATTTTAGTGAAGTATTTAGACATGTACATGGGTATCTTAGTGAAGTATTTAGACAGGTACATGTACATGGGTATCTTAGTGAAGTATTTAGACAGGTACATAGGTATCTTAGTGAAGCATTTAGACGGGTACATTGGTATCTTAGTGAAGTATTTAGACAGGTACATGGGTATCTTAGTGAAGTATTTAGACAGGTACATGGGTATCTTAGTGAAGTATTTAGACAGGTACATGGGTATATCTTGGCATACCAAACGGAGGGAGTTTGAGAACCGTCGAGGTGACAAGCAACCACGTTCCACCATTATATATTTATATAACTGTCACCTCTTGCCGTCCGCTCCCGCATAATGGCTCCATAATTTATTCACAGACTGAACATATTCAGAACGGACCTCCATGCATAAAGAACGAGTCTTTATTGTACAGAATCACAGTCAGTGACATATCCCCTACAGACTGCACAGACAGACAGACAGACAGACAGACAGACAGACAGACAGACAGACAGGTGGGCAGGCAGGCAGGCAGGCATGCATTACATACATTACATTTACAAGTACTGTACTTAAGTAAAATATTTAGGTATGTTTGAGTGGCGCGGTAGCCCCTCCAATGCATGGCTTTTAGAAGATTGCCTCATATGGCAGCCAAGTCTATGAGAGCACTTATTAGGACGTAAATCAGGCCAAGTCTATGGACTTTGAGGATATTACAATGTTTGCTTAGAGCACTTTAGAGCCAGCCAAGTCTGTGGACTATAATGTTTGTACTTTAGATCAATAACGTAAATCGTTTGCCAGCCAGGTCTATAACAATTTACAGTTTTTGCATTTAGCAGAAGCGATTTACAGTAAGCAAGAACAAAACATGGCAATACATCACATATCATGGAATATAACAGTGGAATATCTATATAATGAAACTATATAATGAGTATACACTATAGAGTGCTATGTCAATAAAAATGCTGTAGTGCCCAAAGTCTTCTACTAAAAGGCACTGTGGTATACTGACGGCAAGGAGGTGTTGAATTCATAAATAAACAATATTTATTTTTACAGACGATCTGTCACCTCAGCATTCAATAAATACTTAATAAACAATTTACAATTTACAATTTAGGCATTTAGCAGACGCTCTTAATCCAGAGCGACTTACATTTAAGCAAGAACAAAAGCATGGGAATACATCACATAAAAGCATTTATCATGAAACATGCGTAAGCTAAGAAAGTAACAGTGGAATATCTATATAATGAAACTATACATACACTATACAAACTATAGATATTTACTACTATGCTATACATATGTACTATGGCGTGCTATGACTATATACAATACAATTATAGTGCTGTCTACATAACATGCTATAAGTCTGTGTCAAATGCTATCTAAGTCAACAGAAATGCTATATAATAATAATAAATAATAATAATGGATTTTATTTATAATGCACTTTACATTCTAGTGAACCTCAAAGTGCTACAATGAAATGAAAACAAAACAAAAATCAATAAAAGGAAAACATAACATATAGGCTAAGGCAGAGGGCAGTTAACAACAAATTTATGGAAAAGCTTTACTAAAAAGGTGAGTTTTAAGTCCTCTCTTAAAAGTGTCTGTAGACTGTGGTGCTCTGAGCTATTCCGGAAGAGCATTCCATAGGTCAGGGGCCACTGAACAAAAGGCCCGGTCGCCCATGGTTCGCAATTTGGTTTTGACGGGTTTGAGGAGGTTGGTGTTCGAAGAGCGGAGGTTGCGTGATGATGACTGAAGGGATATGAGTTCTTTGAGGTAGGGGGGGGCGGTACCATGGATGCACTGATGTGTCAGCAGGGAAATCTTGTACTCGGTCCGGGATGCGATGGGGAGTCAGTGAAGTGATTTGAGGATGGGTGTGATGTGTTCTCTCTTACGCACCCTCATCAGGATCCTGGCAGCGCTGTTTTGTATGTATTGGAGCTTTCTGAGGCTCTTGCCAGGGATCCTGATGAGGAGTGCGTTGCAATAGTCCAGCCTGGAGGAGACAAAGGCATGGACGAGTTTTTCGGAGTCGGCAATGGTGAGTGAGGGGCGGAGTTTGGAGATGTTTCTGAGGTGGTAGAAGGAGGTTTTGTATATGTAGTTGATGTGGGATTCAAAGTTCAACTGAGGGTCCATTTTTACTCCGAGGTTTGTGACAGTTTGTGAGAGTGGGATGTCCTGTCCAGAGAAGCTGATGCTGGTTATGGGAGATGTGTGTAGCTGGTGGGGGGTGCCGATTTGGATGATGACCGTTTTGTTGCTGTTGAGCTGCAGGAAGTTGGTTCTCATCCATGCCTTGGTCTCCTCCAGGCAGGTTGTGAGGTTGGACAGGGGAGTTGGAGATGCTGCGGAGGGGCTGGTCTTGATGTAGAGCTGCGTGTCATCAGCATAGCAATGGAAGTTAATTCCATGCCTGCTGATGACACGGCCGAGGGGTAACAGGTAGAGGGTGAACAGGAGGGGGCCAAGGACGGATCCCTGGGGCACACCAGAGGTGACGGGTTGGGTTTGTGATTTACAGCCTCCCAGGGAGACATATTCTGACCGGTCAGAGATGTATGAAGTGAACCATTTGAGAGCAGTGTTATTGATACCGATGGAGTGGAGGCGGGTGAGAAGTATTTGATGGTCAACGGTGTCGAACGCAGCCGTGAGGTCCAGGTGGATCAGCAGAGAGGGGGAGCCTGCGTCTGCCGCCATCAGGAGGTCATTTGTGACCCTCACTAGTGCGGTTTCCGTGCTGTGGGCAGAACGGAAGCCTGATTGGAATTTTTCGCTGAGGTTATTGTGGTTAAGGTGGGTTTGGAGTTGGGTGGACACAATCTTCTCTAGAATCTTGGATAGGAATGGGAGGTTTGAGATGGGCCTGTAGTTGGACAGGTTGTCTGGGTCGAGGGAGGGTTTTTTAAGGAGAGGGGTGAGAATGGCGGTCTTTAGGGCTGATGGAATGTGGCCAGTTTGGAGGGAGAGGTTAATGATGTTGGTGATTAGAGGACTTATTGCACACATCTAAGGGGTTAGGGTAAGTGCTATGGGCCATGATGGAGTCTGAAAAGGTGGGTTTTCAGGCTACGGCAAGCAAACGTCGTTGCTACGGCAAGCAAACGTCCATAATACAGACCAAAGCTCCTGTTGCACAGTTAAAAACAGTGTGCCTCTGCCAATCAGTAACACCTGCTGCTTGATTGGGGACGCATTAAATACAGCAGGCAACCTTGGCCATGCCCTGTGGTGACATCATCAAATCATCAATTAGTATAAACCCATATACATTATGGCTCTTACAAATGCTATCTATGTTCCATAAGTTGAGCCTTTGCGTATGCCTGTAAGGCTGTTGAGATGGGCATGTATTATGATGGGCATACATTCAACATTTTTGGTATTTTAAAATACAAAAAAGGATAAAAAAAAAAAAAGTATTTAAAATACATGTATTTCAAATACATGCCCGGGCAGTAAACGGCAGCGTAAGGCGCATCATGTGGCCGGTATAAATACACGGGCATATATTTTTGATACCAATACTTTCATACTTTCATACCCATTTAGAGCTGAGGCCGATTTTAAAGTAAAGTAAGTATTTTAAATCCTAAAAGTTTTCTGAAAAACCTCATGTTTGCATGTCAGTGGTGCTAAACCTTTTTCATGTCAAAAGGACCCCCAGAATTAGGTACGTTGTATTTGGCCGCCGACCCCCATCTGAAAATATGTTGTTCCAGGGACCCCCCCTAGAAGCAAAGATTTGAAAGAATAAGAATTAAAGAATATATTATATTCAAAGATTTGCACCTATGTCTGTCTGTTTGCATGAACGAGAGAGGAGTTATGTGTGTGAGGAGCTGATCACAGTCACAGATAGAGGGAAAGGGAAAGTGTTATATTTTGCCACTTTTGGAGCGTGGCTGAGGATGTCTGACCAGAGCCTTTTGTGGCGGTTCTGGACAACCGTGGGTCCAACCGACTCAAGGCCGGGCACTGCACTCCCTGTGGGGGTGTTGAACGACACCGGGCACTGCACTCCCTGTGGGGGTGTTGATTGTTGAACGACACCGGGCACTGCATTCCCTGTGGGGGTGTGGAACGCGTGTGATGAATTTGGAGTTACGTTGATTACAGACGTACACACAAGCAGACAGGACAGACAGAGAGATGTGGTGCATTTATTACTTGCGCAAGCAGAGCGCGCAAGTAATAATTTCGCCCGGTCTTCGTTCACCGTGACAGCCAAGCCGCCATTTGATGTGTATGCAAAAAAAAACAGCAAATCCGTGCCTGGTTTGCTGGGACCAGATTACATAAATGACCATATGTCTTACGTCATCATTTAGAGCTAGTCATACGTATACTATATACATAATCAGTAAAATAAAATAGCAAATTGTGCCTGATCTGCTGGGACCAGAGTACGTGGTGTGTATATGTATGACTAGCTCTCAATGATGACGTAAGAAATATGGTCATTTGTCCCAGCAAACCAGGCACAAATCTGCTGTTTTATTTGCATACGCATCAAATGGCGGGTTTTACGTCATCTTACGTCATCATTTAGAGTTAGTCATACTGTACGTATACTATATACACAAGTAAGACGCGCAAACGCGTGAAGCGAACGCAGCTCGTAAATTGCAATAACAACAATTAGAATAAATTACGTACTTTTTTTTTCTTTTTAGTTAGTAATCTTTTTAAGTTTTCTACTGTGTGTGTGTGTGTGTGTGTGTGTGTGTGTGTGTGTGTGTGTGTGTGTGTGTGCGCGTGTGTGTGTGTGTGTGGTTGTTTGTGTGTGTGTGTGTGTGTGTGTGTGTGTGTGTGTGTGTGTGTGTGTGTGTGTGTGTGCTACAGCTGCGCCCTCTGGTGGCGGGCGGGTGGTGTCACAGCGGGACAGACACACGGACACACAGACAGACAGACATGATCTGCAGGGTCTCATAGTTAGTGCTCAGTGCGTTCGCAATAATCAGTAAAATAAAATAGCAAATTGTGCCTGGTTTGCTGGGACCAGATTACATGAATGACCATATTTCTTACGTCATCATTGAGAGCTAGTCATACATATACACACCACGTACTCTGGTCCCAGCAGATCAGGCACAATTTGCTACAAATCCAACTACAGATTACGGAAGTATTTTAGATCATGTATATTTTAACAAATGTGAAAGTATTATTACAAAAATTGAAGTTAGAGACACATATTACTCTGATCATGATTTAGTATTAATATCACTATAGTCCAAGATGAAATACATTTAAAACAATTGACAATTTACAATAAATAATAAAATATACTGTATAACATATTTTAATTCAGTTTATATACCTTTTTTTCATCACATATCAATGATTTATTTTTCTTTAAAAAACTAAAAAGGGATCTAGAATATTTCTAAAATTGATTAAAGTGTATTTCTTATATAGATAGAAACTTGAACCATACTTAATAATACTAGGTGTTTACATGCATAAAGTAGATAGGTTGCAAATAGTTACACCTTATAATTATACATTTCAAACGTTCCTTCACAGAGATACTGAGAATTGACATTTTACAGCGGTCGAAAGTACTTGCGCGCTCTGCTTGCGCACTAGTTGGCAATTTATGGCCTACTAGTGTGCAACCATAGACTGTAAAAAATATGGACAAAGCGTTCCCCGGGTCTAACATGAACGTAAAATGAAGCCTGTAATAATATGCTAATTCCTGATGTAAGTCGCCATCTTTGGTACCAGCTGGCCATTGGCTGGCTCCGTTTTGTATACCAGCTGGTCATTGGCTGCCCAGACAACGAGGCGGGACTTCCCCCCTTCTTCTCCGTTGGTTTTTATTTTGACTCGAGTGGGAGGGGAATCCCGATCATAGACTGTAATGGTAGCCACGCCCCTCAGAACATACGCGATGGTTTTTTTTCTTTATGGTCATTTTTTTAATTAATGGGACCATAATTTTCCAAAAAGAATATTATGACATTAGAAATGAGACTTTAAACTAGTGACTGGAAGAAGAAAGTATTCATGACCATGTTTATTAATGTAATACAGTCTAGGTGAAGTTGGGCCAAAATACATGGGCCTCTATGGAGCTATGGGGCTTTTTGGGTCCGGTCCAGCGCCACAACAGGCCATTATATGAACTACCGATTTCAAATGAGGCTTCACGAAATATCTGGCTGACTGCCCCCCTGTGTGCAACAAGCAAGTATGCACTCGACAGAGTGCAGTTCTAGTTGTAAGATATATTTACATGTTGTGACACGTGGAGAAGTTACACCTAGTCTCCTCCATTTACCGCCTGGCTGCCTGACCTCTGACCTCACTGATCTGAACACACATGTTTAATTTATTACTTCATGTTCCATCAATGTTTTATGTACAGGAGTCTGTATGGCTGGAGTCCAGGCTTGAGTTTTTGATCTGTTGAAGTCTGAATACCCACATGACACATGTGCCTGTGTGTGTGTGTGTGTGTGTGTGTGTGTGTGTGTGTGTGTGTGTGTGTGTGTGTGTGTGTGTGTGCGCTCGCGCGTGCGTGTGCGTGCATGTGAGCCTGTGCGTGCATGTGCGGTGTGCGCTGTCGCCTGTGCGCCGGGGCGTCTGGGAGAAATGCGAGGCCCTGTGCGAGATGTCGGGGGAACAATGTGCTCGTGCGTTAATTAATTAATTAATACTTACTTTTGCCTTCACTTTCCTACAAATATTATGCCATGTTCTCATCTCCAATGAGTAAGAAATTGACATGCACTGCCTAATGTAGCAGCTTAACAGTGTGAATGCAGAGATTGTGGTCCTCCACATTATGTTATTTTATTTGTTGTAAGGAAGCTTTAGTTAACATGACATGAGTCATGTCAAGCAAGCTGTCACAGGAGGGGTCTCTGGGGCTGACACTGTCTGATGATCTATATGAGCAATTTAACTTGTCTATGCATTACTCTACAACGAATACCAATGGAACACAAACCTGTTGCTGATCATAACTGATATAAAACCACCACCCAACCAGTCTGCCCTGCAGTGCAGCTCGAAGAGAGGTTGTTGGTCCATGCGTGACAAATTATTTGAAATAAAACCTTTTTTTGGTACACAGACAGTCCTAAATGACATACCTGACATAAAGGGGCCATACCTTTTCACTTCACTCGAGTGACGAGTCGTTTTGTTTGTGAGCGGAGCCGTTGTGCACTCAACTAGCCTACATGTGTTCAGTTGTTTTTGTTTCGTTTCCATTGTGTGTATAATTCGACTGCATGCGTTGACGGTGGTGCGGCCGATCTACAAGCTTGTGAGCTTGTAGATCTGCTCTAATTCTGCAGCGCAAGCCAGCACGGCAAAGCGCAGCGCAGAGGGGGACAACAGGGGGGCCCACGTGTCACGTCCTGTCCTAGGACGTACCACGCCTGGACCGCCGTCCTTATGTTTGCCCTTCCACCCCTGTGTGTTTCCCCGCCCCCCTGTTAGACTGACACCTGTGAACCCAGCTGCGGACAATATTGCCATCACGGCTTGTTGGTATTTATATGTTGCTCCTGTGCTATTCTGTGTTGAGTCTTAATTGTTTCCTTGACACGTCGCGTGTGTTTTGTACCTGTGTTTGCTGGCCCTGTGAGGCACTCCTATCGAATCCTGTGATTCAGTTTTCTGTTAAATAAAGTCCAGTTTCCAGTACTCCTGTGTGACCGTCCTGCTTCCTTCCTACACCGTGATACCACGACCGGACAGCCGGGTGTCGCTTAACGTTAGGATGAAGAAGTGACGGCGGTTGGAAGGAGGAGGCGACACCCGGCCGTCGGAGGCCCCCCAACCGACCGCAGCTTAAATAGGTGAAAAATCAACTGCGACGGAACGGGCTGCGAACTGCGATGCAGGGAGAACTCTCGGGGCCTCTAGCCGCTGTGCGTAGCTGCCTATATTTTAGCTCTGACTCTGAGATGGAAAGTGTTTCTTAAAAAAAAAGAAAAAAACGCTGCCTAGCGTGAGGCGGCACCATTCGATCTACCCTAAAAGCGGCCGTGCGTGTGCATTTGCCCGTGTGCATTTGCCCGTTTATGCCTGTGCGTGTGTACGCACGCACGCGTGTGTGTGAATGTGTGTGTAAATGTAATGAACAACCTATGTGAGACGCTTTGGATAAAGGCGCTATATAAATGCAACATTAACCATTTAACTAAAGCTTTGCAAATAATTGTCACAATCTAGAAAGTCTACATCAACTCCCTGCGGTAATAATTTACATGAGTTGAGTCTGCATCGCATGCTGTTCCACAGAACAGCCCAGTGGGCGTGTCCTCACAGTACGGGCTCATTGCCTTTGTACTCTCACATTAATCGCAGAATCATTTTCCATATTCCCCCTCGGGTACGGGGATGTGTGTGTGTGTGTGTGTGCATGCTGAGTCTAATTAGGTGTACGTTTCTAAATGGCAAAACGTAAATGAATCATTCATGACTTCACGTGCGCGGAAATGCCTTTGGTGTCCGACGGCGTACATGTGAGCGTGCGTGCGTGTGTTTGTGTGTCACATAAGTAATCGACATCTATATTGATAAGGATAAATGTTGCACATAGGCCCACGCGCCACGTGCACACGCCACATGCACACGTGTTCATTTGCCAAATTGTGTATCTTATTTTGTAGTATTGTTCCTAGTGTTTCCTGTCTGCCTTGTTACTGTTACTTACCTTGTCTAACCTACTTTGTAATTTGTCAGTGTTTCCACCTGTGTCCTTTTAGTCCCCCAGCCTATACTAGTGTTGATTGTATTGTGGTTCCACCTGTGCCCTGTTACCCTGTGCCTATTTAAGTCCTGTGTATTCATTGTGATCTTGTTGGTTCGTAGTTCCCTGTATGCTTTCTGTGATGTTTCCTGCCTTCTTTGCCCTGTTTATGGAAGAACCTCAGTTTATTTAATAAATCCTTCTAAGTTATATTGCTCTTCCTGCTGTCGCCTGCATTTGGGTCCTCATCCGTACTCACTCTTAACACAAACAGGGACTAGTATTGATTTAATCGACTAAAAACTATGATGAAAAATGTCTGTCGACTATAAAAATGTTTCACTGAGGAAAACGGAATAAAAACGATAAATAAAAAAGCTATGAGCGTTCGCACATTCAAGACACCTGTCTTGTGTCCTGTCTGTGTTTAATGGCCGCTCCAATGCATTTCCAATGGAAGCCCGTTGGTTTGACCAAACATTTTTGTTTGATGGGGAAGGGGGCAGAACACATCCATCACAGCTGTGTTCAGACACAAGACAGGTGTCGAACACAAAGCATGTGTCTTGAAAATCTCTTATTTTGAAGTCCGGAAGTCAAGGGTTGGCATTCGACTAACTCGACACATGCTATGCTAAGCTTTGCTTGTGCGTTGCATTCTTCACACGTTGGACTAGTAGGGAACCGTGACAAAATCTATCTAGCTATGTCTCGTGTTGCGTTTATAGCAGACTCCTCACTCAAAAAGTTTGGGCAACTCCAAAGAAAACTCCACATGCCCCAACATTTTATTTACCTGCCATAGTGTCAACCACTTCCTTACCCCTGTGTCAGATCGCTGGTAAGACTGGCATATTCTCCGTTACCGATATGACCCAGTATGACCATATAAGGGCATATTGGGCAGAGGTCCGATGCTGATACTGTATCGGGACATTTCTATCGTTAATGTTACCACTGTAAAATACAGATGGCTCCAGCCATCTGTGCTTTTCGATGTGTCCTTTTTTATTGTTTTAACGAAATATATTTTTTGTCCGTTTCATTCGTTGTTTTGGTTTTGTTTTATGTCCTTTTTTTGTGGACTACTTCTTTTCAGTTGCTGTTGCTAGTCATGGCTGCCAGTTCCCACCTGATGTCGTGTGGGAGTTCAGACTGATCCAGACTGTAGTGAATTACTGCTAGCTTACATAATGTCTTGAGGCTAGGAGTGGACTGAAGTCTAAGACATACAGGTGATCAGGGGTGTACTGTGCTCCAAAGAGGATGGCACAATCTCCCACCATGCAACAGCACATACTATCAGGAGGCGAAGAAGAAGATTGAGCCCAAGGCTCAACCGTACATGAACCACCATATATGTAGGTAAAGGCTGAATGACACCCACATTCTTCTGGAAGAAGCTGTGCAGAAGGTGTTCTCAGCCAGAGGTTGGTCTCTGTGTCAAACACTCTGATGCTGTTGTGGTACTGACCCCCACAGCCTCCAAATACAAACATATTTGTCCCGATGATGGTAGCAGAGTGACCTGCTGAAGCAGGTGGTTGAGTTCTTCTGGTGTTAATCATAGACCAGACCATTGAGCTCGTGTCCAACTTGTAGATGTCATCAAAGTATACAGTTAGTCCATCCGTAGTCCATCCTCCATGAATAAACATGTCCTTCCCCAACACAGTGGCCCCTCCTCCCCACTGGAACGGTCCCAGAAACCCTGGGTTTAAACCATGTGTGGGCGTCGACATCAAATGCATAAAGCATGTAGCAGTTATCTGGGATAGTCCTCCCGACCCAGAGGTAGACTGTATCTTCAATCAGCACAGCTCTGGGGCCAAGACACCTGGAGGGAACCTCTCCTCTTCCGTTGTCACTGGAGGCAACTTCCTCCAGGATAAAGACACTGTGTTGAACACATTGACACGTTGTTCGGAGGTCTTTGCTGATTATCCGGTGGTCTAGATGGAAACATTGGTGCTTTCTAGAGCAAGGATGGCTATATTTTAGCTCGCTAGCATTGACGCTATTTATTTAACATAAGATGGACGCCCACAACATCCGTTTCTGTGCTGTGTGCGCAACCTCTAAATCTCCCCCACAGACCGTGGCAGTCAGATGTTGGATTTGCGTCCAGCAGGTGGCAGTAAACCTGTTAAGATGTACCGTCCAGCGGAACATTTCTCACACCATAGATCAGGTCAAACTGTTCAAGTCTTGTTTTGTTATAAAGTATAGAGTCCTAATGTGCGTGCTACCACTTATTGGATCAGATACGTTTTGACCGATCCGCAAAGCTGATGACTGTTGACCCCCAAATATGGCAAATTGACGATGGCCGGTGCAATCACAGCCGGCAGTGTGTTCAGCTACACAGCAAACAAACAGGGTGTTCAGCTATACAGCAGACAGACAGCTACACAGCAGACAGACAGCTACACACCAGACAGACAGTGTGTTCAGCTACACAGCAGACAGACAGTGTGTTCAGCTACACAGCAAACAAACAGGGTGTTCAGCTATACAGCAGACAGACAGTGTGTTCAGCTACACAGCAGACAGACAGTGTGTTCAGCTACACAGCAAACAAACAGGGTGTTCAGCTATACAGCAGACAGACAGTGTGTTCAGCTACACAGCAGACAGACAGTGTGTTCAGCTACACAGCAAACAAACAGGGTGTTCAGCTATACAGCAGACAGACAGTGTGTTCAGCTACACAGCAGACGTGTTGACAACAAGTCTTCAGAAGTTCCTACATGCAGTTGTTGACAACACGTCTTCAGAAGTTCCTACATGCAGTTGGAGGCATCAGTAAAAGTTGCTGAATGACAATTAGTTCAGTTCAACATTTAATTTTAAAGGACATGGTTGTGACGTCACACCTATCACTCATGCTTGAGATGAGGGACAAAAGTGGAAAAAACATGTCCCACACATAAGAGCCTTATTTATGTTAAAAATAAATTAATTCATAAAAATAAAAGCACTTGCTAAGTTAAATGTAATACAGTTGTGCATTATTATGCCATTAATTTCATTTAGCCTGTCCCCAGCAAATGGTCACAAATTCAAACTGCCAACAAAGTGTCTAATACTGTCACAATCACATAAATATACATACTAAATGAAAGTAGATTGTCAACAACATAGCAAACAATATACACAGTTAATTTTAATTTATATTTTCCATTAAATATCTCATATCAAATGTGTGTCCCACGTCTCCGTCAACTCCGTCAGGTTTTTTAAAAGTCTTAAATTAATGTCGACAGATTTAGCCTGAAGACTCCTTTTCCAAGTCCTGTTTATATTTGTTGCAACAGTGGAGCACCTGGTCTGACAAGCATTAAATTGTTTGATATTTTAAACAAACAATGTTGATATCAATGTGGTCACAGCTTTTACATGTCAACTCCGTCAGGACATTATTATGATCTTTGTTAAGAATTCCAAAATAATGTTTAGTATTTTAGTTTATAGGGTTAGCTAACAACTGAAGAAAAAACAAAATGGCTACATTGTACTACAGAGGGTTAAGATGAAAACAAATGCCATTTTGTCAACTCCGTCAGACGTCAACTCCATCAGGTTTTGTGTCTGACGGAGTTGACATGTATCTGACGGAGTTGACAAAAGTGTTCCTAAAACAATAAAATTATAGTTTTTGAATAATGGGACGCATTCTAATTTGGCACACAGTTAGAGCATGCCTTAAGGAACATTTTTGGCTATAGGGCCATCACAGATTTGTCTCGTGGTGACCATGGCAGCCATTTTCCAAAATTGCCGCCACCCGATGTTATTTTACAATAACTCAAGTTCTACACCACCTAGGATCTTGATTCTGGTGACTAAGACTACATTTTCAAGGATGAGGGATACAGTGGTACAATTTAGATTTTCCCTGTGACCATGGCAGCCATTCTTCAAAATGGCCGCCACCTGCTGTTATTTTACCAATAACTCAAGTTTTAGACCACCAAGGATCTTGATTCTGGCGACTAATCATTACATTTTCAAGGATGAACTTTCTCTGGGAGGGGTCAGTGTCAGGATCGGGACTTAACTTTAGCGGAGTAAGCTGGACGGACGACCAAGTGCTGGAAAACGGCTTTATTTGCTTCTCAAACAAAACAAAAACAGGAGTAACACAGGAATGCCTCACAGGGCTCGAACCACACGAACACGCTCACGACGTGTTAGACAATAATTAAGAATGCACACAGAAACACACAGGAGCAACACATAAATACTAACAAGCCCTGATGGCAACATTGTCCACAGCTGAGTCCCAGGGTGTCAGAGTAACAATGGGGCGGGGAACACACAGGGGGGTAGAAGGGCAAAGATAAGGACGGCGGTCCAGGCGTGGTACGTCCTAGGACAGGACGTGACAGCACCCCCTCCTCAAAGGCCCGCTCCCCAGGGACCGAGAACGAACAGGGGGGGCAGAACCAGCCCGGGGACCAGAGCCCGGAACCCTCGTGGGGGGGGGAGGGGGGGGGAAGGGCAGGGAAGTTTGCCTGGTGCCGGTTAACCAGACCACGGGGCCCAGCAGACATGCCCGGATGGCACCCCCGACCACGGCCGCATGGCAGGAACCCCCCTGGCATCGACCACGGCGAAGGTGGGAGTCGTCCTGCCACCGACAAGAGCCGGGAGCCCACCGGACAGAGGAAGGGGAGAGCAGAGGGGAAAGCCCGTGTCCAGCATCGGGGCCAGGGAGAAGGGAGGACGAGGAGGACCGGGGGGTGAGGGGGGGAATCGGGCGGCGGTGAGTCATCGATGACTGGAAGCAGACTGCTGAGCGCGGACCCCCCACAGTCAGGACACGGAGGACGAGGCGAGGCCCGCTAACCCCAACCGAAGGGCCCAACAGCCTGTCAGCCTCTCATCATCGCCGACCCGGGGGGGGGAGCTAATGCAGGAGAAAAGGAGAAGCAAGGCCAAACAGGCACACACACAAAACCGTACCAGCAAAAAGAGTAATTCAAAAACAAAACAAACAACCCCTCAGGGCTAAAACAGCAGGATCATACATAAAACAAAACACATAAAACAAAAACGAAAACGGACCCCTCTGGGCCAAATACAGTAACCCCATAAGAAGTAAAAAGACAACCACAGGTAACACACACCACCTGGGTCCAAAACCACCCCACCGGGTCCAAAAGGAGGCCCACCACCCCCGAAAAAACAAAATAAACAACCCCCACGGGGCACGCTAACGAGGAGAAATTAAAAGCAGGGGGAAAAAACACAGTAACCTAAATGCGCCTCATCGGTCTAACCGGACAGCGGGTAATGAAATGGCCAGCAAGACCGCAATAAAAGCAAAGGCCTTCCCTTAGTCGCAGGTTCTTCTTGGTTGTCGAGGGCTGGTCTGCCGAGAGCTGGTCTCCCTCCCCAGGCTTGGAGTCCTCGGGAAGACGCTGGTTGCTGTCCGTCTCCTCTCTCTCCACGAGATCCAGGGATGTCTCCGACGCGCTGGACCCCGGAGAACCGAAGACGAACCCCCCGATTTCCTCCGGCTCGGTCTGGGAACCGGTGCTGCGTGAAGTCGCCAGTGTTTGTGTTCCCACCTCCGTGGTGGGAACCCGGCGCTCCACAGGGATGGCCCGCAGTCTGTTCATCATCATCAGCAGGACGGTAGCGATTCTGTCCTCCGACCTCGCCAAACGCTCCTCGATGAACCGCTCCAGCTGCTCCAACCCACCTTCCTGGTGGTTGTCGCGGCCCTCTCCTCTCGGTTCGTTCCCCGCAGACTCCATCGAACTTTTTTTTTTTTATGGTGCGTTCTTACTGTCAGGATCGGGACTTAACTTTAGCGGAGTAAGCTGGACGGACGACCAAGTGCTGGAAAACGGCTTTATTTGCTTCTCAAACAAAACAAAAACAGGAGTAACACAGGAATGCCTCACAGGGCTCGAACCACACGAACACGCTCACGACGTGTTAGACAATAATTAAGAACGCACACAGAAACACACAGGAGCAACACATAAATACTAACAAGCCCTGATGGCAACATTGTCCACAGCTGAGTCCCAGGGTGTCAGAGTAACAAGGGGGCGGGGAACACACAGGGGGGTAGAAGGGCAAAGATAAGGACGGCGGTCCAGGCGTGGTACGTCCTAGGACAGGACGTGACAGCACCCCCTCCTCAAAGGCCCGCTCCCCAGGGACCGAGAACGAACAGGGGGGGCAGAACCAGCCCGGGGACCAGAGCCCGGAACCCTCGTGGGGGGGGGAGGGGGGGGGAAGGGCAGGGAAGTTTGCCTGGTGCCGGTTAACCAGACCACGGGGCCCAGCAGACATGCCCGGATGGCACCCCCGACCACGGCCGCATGGCAGGAACCCCCCTGGCATCGACCACGGCGAAGGTGGGAGTCGTCCTGCCACCGACAAGAGCCGGGAGCCCACCGGACAGAGGAAGGGGAGAGCAGAGGGGAAAGCCCGTGTCCAGCATCGGGGCCAGGGAGAAGGGAGGACGAGGAGGACCGGGGGGTGAGGGGGGGAATCGGGCGGCGGTGAGTCATCGATGACTGGAAGCAGACTGCTGAGCGCGGACCCCCCACAGTCAGGACACGGAGGACGAGGCGAGGCCCGCTAACCCCAACCGAAGGGCCCAACAGCCTGTCAGCCTCTCATCATCGCCGACCCGGGGGGGGGAGCTAATGCAGGAGAAAAGGAGAAGCAAGGCCAAACAGGCACACACACAAAACCGTACCAGCAAAAAGAGTAATTCAAAAACAAAACAAACAACCCCTCAGGGCTAAAACAGCAGGATCATACATAAAACAAAACACATAAAACAAAAACGAAAACGGACCCCTCTGGGCCAAATACAGTAACCCCATAAGAAGTAAAAAGACAACCACAGGTAACACACACCACCTGGGTCCAAAACCACCCCACCGGGTCCAAAAGGAGGCCCACCACCCCCGAAAAAACAAAATAAACAACCCCCACGGGGCACGCTAACGAGGAGAAATTAAAAGCAGGGGGAAAAAACACAGTAACCTAAATGCGCCTCATCGGTCTAACCGGACAGCGGGTAATGAAATGGCCAGCAAGACCGCAATAAAAGCAAAGGCCTTCCCTTAGTCGCAGGTTCTTCTTGGTTGTCGAGGGCTGGTCTGCCGAGAGCTGGTCTCCCTCCCCAGGCTTGGAGTCCTCGGGAAGACGCTGGTTGCTGTCCGTCTCCTCTCTCTCCACGAGATCCAGGGATGTCTCCGACGCGCTGGACCCCGGAGAACCGAAGACGAACCCCCCGATTTCCTCCGGCTCGGTCTGGGAACCGGTGCTGCGTGAAGTCGCCAGTGTTTGTGTTCCCACCTCCGTGGTGGGAACCCGGCGCTCCACAGGGATGGCCCGCAGTCTGTTCATCATCATCAGCAGGACGGTAGCGATTCTGTCCTCCGACCTCGCCAAACGCTCCTCGATGAACCGCTCCAGCTGCTCCAACCCACCTTCCTGGTGGTTGTCGCGGCCCTCTCCTCTCGGTTCGTTCCCCGCAGACTCCATCGAACTTTTTTTTTTTTATGGTGCGTTCTTACTGTCAGGATCGGGACTTAACTTTAGCGGAGTAAGCTGGACGGACGACCAAGTGCTGGAAAACGGCTTTATTTGCTTCTCAAACAAAACAAAAACAGGAGTAACACAGGAATGCCTCACAGGGCTCGAACCACACGAACACGCTCACGACGTGTTAGACAATAATTAAGAACGCACACAGAAACACACAGGAGCAACACATAAATACTAACAAGCCCTGATGGCAACATTGTCCACAGCTGAGTCCCAGGGTGTCAGAGTAACAAGGGGGCGGGGAACACACAGGGGGGTAGAAGGGCAAAGATAAGGACGGCGGTCCAGGCGTGGTACGTCCTAGGACAGGACGTGACAGTCAGGGCTTATTTCAGGTGCAGGTTGAGTTGCTACTGACAGGACATTAAAAGGAGGTGGGGTTTCTGGCCTTTGACTTGTCCCTTTCAGGTACAGACGCACAGTTTGACTTCACTGGCCACTGCAGTGTGGTGTTGTATCTTGGTGGCCTCCTGCAAGTGTTTCTCCATCCTTCTCATGAGCTCTGTGTTCTGGGGCTCTGTTATAGTCAACTTACTTGACTACTCTTGGCTGGAGATTGCTTTCCTGCAGGGTCCAGCCCAGTCTTGTGCAGATGGCTGCTGGCCCACTTGGAGGCCCCAACCTCACTTGTTCGGTTGGTGTGATTAGGTGGGGTGGTCTTCCCCAATCAGGATGAAGGGTTTGACCCTTTCAAATGGCAGTCTGGCCAAGTGTCTGTATTTAGTTGTGAGGCTAGATACAGGATACGATTGCTCACCCAGCCCCAGGTGACTTGAGGTGAAGGCTCCTTTGATTTGGTAACATTGCTTTGGTTGACATGCTGGGGACACAGAACGACACTGATGCCTTCAGTGTCTGCACATCCTGCCTGATAGTCCGGAAGGCAGATCTTCTGTCTTCAGTCTTTCGCTCACTGTTAACTGCTCACTGTTCACCTCAAGCAGGTCTTCAAGGTGTTTGCCTTTGCACAGGCTATATGGCTAGGACTCGTGCTTCAACCACTCAGAGAACTCCAACATGGTGTTGGTTGCTCCTGGTCCGCAGAGCATTGTGCGGCGGAATTCAGCTCTCATCTCTGGTGGCAGCTTGTTGAGGAGTCGTGCAAGTTACTTGCCTAAGTGCCTAAGTTCTGTGTCTCCCTCTGGGCCTAGGGTAGACACTTGCTATTTTCCGTAACACTAATTGGTGGTGCTGTCCAAACTTGTTGTTTAGGTCAATCGGGTCTCTGTTGGTGAAGTCGGATCTAGGTGGTCTAGAAGATGAGTTATTTAGTCAGGGGATATTAATACAATCTGGTAATAAATTCCTTATCAAGAATTTTCTTCACCAATGTGTTTGGAAGGGTGTCTACTAACATATCCCACATTGCTTTATATTCAACCACCCTAGGGGAACTTTTGACATCTGCTGAAAGTTGGGGTACCATCAACAACCTATATAAGGCAATGTTCATTATGATTTAAGTAGCATGTGACATGTCAAACTAGGGAGTTTTCATGATTCTGAATGCATTCCAAGCATTAGCTATGCACGAAGAACACTCCTTGGGCTGAAAACGGCCATGGCCGTCATCACAAAATGAGGTCAGCACATGTGGGCACATTTGGGCAAGTGGATATATGGCTGAATTTAGCCCAAGGGGTTTGACCCCTAGTTTGGCCATAGACTCCCTAGTTTGGCCATAGCCACTTGGTATGGTACCCAACTTTCAGCAGCTGTCAAAACTGCCCTAGGATGGTTCAATATAAACCAATGTGGGATATGTTAGTAGACACCTTTACAAACACATTGGTGAAGAAAATTCTTGGTAAGAAATGTATTCACAGATTTGACATTATTCTGATAATATTCCCTGACTAAATTGGTAAAATAATAGCAGGTCCACCATTTATGAAAATGGCTGCCATTGTCACAGGATAAATCTAAATAGTACAACTGTATTCCTCCTCCTTGAAAATGTAGGATTAGTCACCAGAATCAAGATCCTAGGTGGTGTAGAACTTGAGTTATTGGGAAATAACAGAAAGTTGGCGGCCATTTAAAAAAATGTCTACCATGGTCACAGGACAAATCTAAATAGTACCAATGTATCCCACATCCTTGAAAATGTATGATTAGTCACCAGAATCAAGATCCTAGGTGGTGTAGAACTTGAGTTATTGTAAAATAACAGCAGGTGGCTGCCAGTTTGAAAATGGCTGCCATGGTCACAGGGCCAATATAAATAGTACCACTGTATTCCTCATCCTTGAAAATGTGGGATTAGTCACCAGAATCAAGATCCTAGGTCTAGAACCTAAATCAGTTCAACTTGTCAACTCCGTCAGATGTTCATCAACTCTGTCAGACGTTGGTCCCGTGATGTTTTTGTTAATTTCCAAAGAAATAGATGATTCGATGTCAAATCCTTTGTGCTTATGTATGGAAACACCAACTGAAATGATACTTAATGATGATTTTTTTTTTCTTTTTAGATGGTTTTCATGTTATAATATTGAAAATAAAGGTTGAAATGACGGATTTGAGAAATTGGATATTTCATAATAGTGTGATATTGGAACAAAACAATATTAAAATAATTGTATTGCTTAACTTGATTACTGAAAGCAATTATAAGATAACTGAGGACTTTATATTATTGTTGAAATTATCAAATTAAAATAAAAGGGATTTTAGTGTGTCTGACGGAGTTGACATGAATCAGTTATGAAGTGCATAAATGTCCCATTTTAGAAAGAAATGTTATGCGAAAAACCTGTTCCTTCTCAAGATTGGTAGTTGAGACCTATGTCTACAAATACATCCATTTGATTTGAATGTATCTTAAAAAAAAAAAAAAATCTGATTTGAAAAAAGTTTTGTCCCTTATCTCAAGAATGGGTGATATATGTTCCTGCCATGTGACATCACGCCTCCATCTCCATATATGGAGCTGAGACCTGTTGTGACATTCCATGTGTTGATTCTTCCCCATCCGTCCTTCCTCTTCGATGTCTCCCTTTTGACTGATACCTGTCCATTTAAACTCTAGACGGGCCTGTTGACTGATACCTGTCCATTTAAACTCTAGACGGGCCTGTTGACTGATACCTGTCCATTTAACCTCTAGACAGGCCTGTTGACTGATACCTGTCCATTTAAACTCTAGACGGGCCAGTTGACTGATACCTGTCCATTTAAACTCTAGACGGGCCTGTTGACTGATACCTGTCCATTTAAATCTAGACGGGCCTGGTGACTTATACCTGTCCATTTAAACTCTAGACGGGCCTGTTGACTTATACCTGTCCATTTAAACTCTAGATGGGCCTGCCCCAAAGTTATTAGTACAGCCGCGCCCGGCAGCCAGCGAAAACGAGAGTTCTCAACAGTCCCGAAAATTAAGTACCGGCCCTAACTGGGCCCTCATCAAACCCTGTACACTCAAGACACTGCCCCCGCTACCACCCTTAGATCTCCATATATGGAGCTGACCTTTTCTGACATTCCATATGTTGATCTGACCAGATCAAATCCTGTACACTCAAGACACACTCCATATATGGCCAGACCTCATCAAACCCTGTACATCATCAATAATTCTACAGGCAAACACCAACCGAGCTTCACCATGATGTGAATGCACCGCGATGGAACATACGCAGTAGGGGTGGGACGGTATGGGTACCTCGCCATTCCATATCTGTGGCGATATTAGGTAACCTGACTCTGCCAGATTGCGGCAGTATTGAGTTCACAAGTTCCCTCCTCCTACCTGGATCTGGGCTCTGTCAAGCAGAAACGATGAATCTGGAAGCAGCGGGACAAAAGTCTGATATCTCCATAATAGTTTTGAGTTGTAGTCCTGTTAAGTTGAGTTTACGTTTGCGCTGTGGCACAGCTTCAATATGTCATCAGCCTCGTGTTGATCCCGCCTCTAGCGGCCGCATACGGCTGCATATCGCTCCGGCCAGAATTGGTCCGGAGTACATCGTCTCTGCCCGAGAGACCAGACTCACCCTTCTGGCAGAATGCAAATGTCCAGCAGGGGGAGTGGTTCCACCAGGCAAGATATTAGACCCTCGATAACGATAATATCACCATTTTCCATATATTGCAAGAGATTTCATCAATGACATGACATATGATATCTGTAACTCTGTCACTTCTCAACCATTTCATCGACGACATATCACGATATCTGTAACTCTGTCACTTCTCAACCATTTCGGACGCGGGACGGCTCGCCGGAACGTTCATGTGGGTCTCGAACTTCCGGGGACCCCCACACGGAATTGCACCACTCACTTCCAGTGTTGTAACTAACGCCCTTATATCACGAAACTACTTTTTGCAGTAACTTGTAACCTAACGCTTTACATTTCCCCATTCCATAACAGCCTTATAGTTAGTGTGCATGCGTTACCCGCGTTATGGCGTTATTATGTCAACTATGTGACAACTTATGTGATCCAATTGAAAAGTCTCCCCATGCAGCGCCGTGAGTCTATCTGTCATACAGGCGTCTAGTCGTCTCTGTGCTGACTGCTGAGAGAGCGATCTCTGTTGTACTCTGTTGACTAGAGATGAGTCGGTCATGAACGAACGAATCAAAAGAACTAGTTCTTTTTGGTGAACGAAACCGATCCGGTCACTTCCGTGAACGATCCGTTCAAAATGCAAAATTGCAAATGACGGGGAATCGCCCGGCTGCTCTTCAGTGCGAGGCTGGCAGGCTGCGAGCCGAGGGTGCAGGGAGGGCGGGGCCGTGCTCTCCGTCTCCAGGGCTCCCACAGCGCATGAACAGTTGCAGAATGCAGAGGAGAAGTGGGTGGTGACTGGTCATACGATACGACCGAAAGACCAAAATGCATATTTCGTTCTTCGTTCAAAGTGGGTCGGATCGGTCATACTGGTACATTGACCGAGGAGACCGAAAGAACGAAATGCATATTCTTCGTTCAAAGTGCTGTAACAGTATAACCGACCGGGAGAAGGGGGTGGTGACTGAACGAAGTGCTGTAAACTAACTGTGAAGTGTGTACGAATGACTGACTTGGGTCTGACATTGTCTAGCATTGGAAACCCATACGTTTTTATTATTCTTTTTTTAATTATTTTATAGGAAAGACCGACGAGTCTATATAATAATGCATGACTGACAAGGTGGACAAACAATAAAAGTGACTGGTTATTAAATTAGCTCTCTTCTGTTTAAATGTACTAATATAAAAATTTATGGTGATATACTATTATATTATTATTATACTATTATGGTGAAATTATATCAATGGAAAATAAACAGGCTAATACATACCAAAAAATATATATAGTATTGCTATAATGCTATAAAAACATGAAAATAGATTAGGCTCCTTCTTTATACTAATAGCATTAATAGCATAGTGTCTAGCATTGGAAACCTATACGTTTTTATTTTACTGTCTGGAACATGCAGTTGCAATTACAAGCAAAACGTCATGATTACTTGATTAGTGTAGAAACAATGGTTAAACAATAAAACGAAATATGAGTTTTTGGAATAGAAAAAAAGTCAAGACAATTATGAATAGCATTAAAATATGCGCTGATGTACATTGCAATATTAAATATGAATAACCGAAATATGCATTTATACACACACACAGGGGATATATATATATATATATATATATATATATATATATATATATATATATATAATATTATATGTATATATGTGTGAAGCTTTTGTTGGGCTAATTGATGATTTCATATTATGTGGATTAGTTAATTTCCTTACTGCATTTGTATACTTTGTTTGCAATTAAATTACACACACACCTTGAGGTTTCTTTCTTGAAGATTTGGGGATGGGATAGGAAGTACATTCCAATTCAAATGAGCTTTATTCATAGGCATGAAAGCATTCCAGAGGGAGTGAGTGTTGACATCCAGGATGTAGTGTGTGTTTTGTTGTTTGTTGTTTTGTTAAATTCCTTACTGTAGGCCTTACCTTCACCTTGAAGAAAAAGGAGGACTAAACCATTATTAGTTAGGTATAGGTGTATGACAAGTCAGTCCCTACTGTGGACTACTCAGTGAAAGTTTGGGAACCCCCTCTTTTATTTGGTATGTCCCATTGTCCCACTGTCCTCAGGTCATCCCAGAGGGCAGGGGCTAAGGCCCCTAGGGCTTTATAACACCTATCTCCCAATTGATGAGAATCATTCAGTCAGTAAATAACTAACTACTAAGACATGATGGAAGGATCTAGGAAGAGAAGTGCTGTCTGGAATCATTTTGACGAAGTTACCGATAACAAAGCAAAATGTAAGGTTTGCAAAAAATCTTATTCGTTCAAAGGTGGATCCACAGGTAACCTGAAGCGGCATATCAGAGAACAGCATGTCACAGTGCGGTTGGAAGAGGTCAGACAGGAGGAAGGCGAAGACACCAGTTCCACTGCTCCAGCATCAGCCAGAAGCAGTAGTGGTGGTCCAGGGACTCCAGGCCAGAGTAGCACTGCTGATGCTCCAGCCAGCAGTTCTACTACAGGTCCAGGACCAGCTGCTGAAAGAACCACTGCAGCTGCTGTTCCCAGGCCCAGGCAAAGGAGAGCCCCCCAAACAAACCTGACCAATTTTGTGACAAGGCCTCTTGGCCCACTGGGACAAAAGCTAATTGACGATGGGTTGGCAAGGATGATTGCACTTGATTTCCAACCATATTCTATTGTTGATGACGAAGGATTTCGTGCTTTTGTAAAGCTACTCAACCCAAACTACATATTACCGAGCCGGAAAACGCTGTAAAAAAAAAATGTTTTTGATTTGTACCAGATGACATTTATGAAGGTGCAAGACGGTGTGGATAGAGCAGAGTCAGTTTGTATTACCACAGACTGCTGGACTTCCAGGACCACCTCTTCGTTCATGGCTGTAACATGTCATTTTGTCAATGAGAACTTTGAGGTGGTCTCCTATCTCCTGGACTGCATTTTGCTGACCGAGAGTCACACAGGTGTCTACCTGGCAAAACTACTGCTGCAGTGTGCTGTGGAGTGGAACATTGAGGACAAAATTGCTGCTTGTATCACAGATGGGGGATCCAACATTGTGAAAGCCATGGACAGAAAGGCTAATGGGGGAACAGGATGGCCCCATGCAATTTGCTTTGCCCATATCCTGAACCTCATTGTCCAAAATGGCATTAAAGAAATCAAGGATGCAGTAGATAAAGTGAAAGACATTGTGACATTTTTCCACAAAAGCAGCACAGCAACAACCAGACTCCTTGATATACAGGCTGAAAAAGGGATTCAAATCCCCCTGCGTCTTAAGCAAGAGTGCCCAACGCGTTGGAATTCCATGTATCTCATGCTTAAAAGGATTCTGGAACTCAGGGAACCTGTGGTCACCTGCATGGCTTTGTCACATTCAAGCCTGCCCATCCCAACACCAGACGAGTGGGAGGACATGCAGATTGTCTGTGACATCCTGAAGCCCTTTGAAGAAGCCACCGTTGAGCTCAGTGCAGAACGGTATGTGTTTTTTAATATTATTGTATTGTAATGTTCTAATAATTCTAATAATAATAATAATAATAGTAATAACAATAATAATATAGTAATAAGATACACAGGCAGACTGACTGACTTGACTACTGCCTAGTTGCTTAAATATTGTACAACTTCTGCTACTACTAATAAAAACATTAATAATGTTATTTATTTAAAAAATAAATAAGAGGACTAATCTTTATTTATTTCTCTTAGATTTGTGACTATGTCAAAGGTGGTCATCTTGATGAGAACCCTCCAGAAGTTGACTGGACAATACCTTCATCAGGAGCAACTAAGAGATCAAGTTCAGAAACTGGTGGCCACCCTGAACAAAGAAATGGATACCAGATTCACCAGAATCGAAAGAAATGATTTATATCATCAGGCAGCAGCATTAGACCCCAGGTTCAAGCAGAAGGTCTTCACCCGGCCACAGGATGCTGAGAGAACCTTTCAGCACATCTCAAATCTGGCAGGTGTGGTGACATTGCCTGGCCAGCAGGGAGAGGAGGAACAACAGCTGGCTCAGGCACAAGGGAGCTCCACACAGGACAGCAGCCTCTGGAGAGAATTTGATGAGGACATAACTGGACTTCAGACCAGTAGGAACCCGACGGCCGATGCACTTACGGAGGTCCGTGCTTATAGGTCGGAGGCTCGGCTGCCCAGGACCTCAGACCCTCTCAAGTGGTGGCAACAGCGAAAGGACGCCTATCCTAGGCTGTGTCAAGTCATGAAGACTAGACTTTGCATTGTGGCAACATCAGTGCCATCAGAGAGGGTCTTTAGCAAGACAGGGCAGCTGTTAGAGGCTAGGAGGAGTCGGCTCGGTCCAGACAAAGTGGCTCAGCTGGCATTCCTCAATTTCAACCTGAAATCTGCTAAATAGGCTATATTGTTTAGTTGCATTAATGTAAATATTGTTTTTATTTCATTTCATATTTGTTTGCACTGAAGTTGTGTATTTTCTTTTTTATTGCACATTTAATATTTGTTTTTATTTAGGCTCAAGTCTTTATTGTTTACCTTAATTTGTTTGCACTGGAGTTGACTATTTTCTTTGTCATTTATGATACATTGTTAATGTCTTTGATGCTGTCAACGTTTTACCGTAAGCTGTTCATTTGTTGTGTATTGCACATTTCCTTTATTTTATTTGTTGTTGTTTGATATTGGTTTTGTAAAAAAATAAAATATATTAAAAAGTAAACCTCGCAAGTTATTTTAGTATTTATATAATAGGCCTATAGCCTATATCTATAATGTATATATTAGAATGATATTGAGGAAATGGAGGGCCTTTTCTTCTTCACAGGGCCTGAGGGCCCTCGGGGAGATTGAACTATAGTTTGACTGACAGACCCTCAATTTAAATAGTCCTACTGATTTGATTTGCGTATTATAATAATAATAATGATGGTGATAATGACAACATGATGTTATGTGCAATGTGCACAGCACAACTGATATTATCATTACTGGTATACCAGTTTCAAATACGTTTTGATAAAACTATAACATCTTCATCAGGACGTTGTCTTTTTTACTAATTTACTTTCAATTTAAACTATTTCCCCTCAAATATCTTAGTTTTACCAACATTGTTAATGTGATGTGAATTGTGAAATAGTTTCTATATGCGTATATTTAAATTGTGATAATTGGCAGACACTGACAGGGCCCAGGGGACACCGGGACAGAGGAAATTATCCCCGGGTAGAAGGCATCATGAACTGGGGTTGACTCGGAGGAGTGACTGGTGTTGACAACTTGACATTGCGGATCGTCTGACTCAGCCAAAACAGAACAGTTACCCTTAAAAAAAACACCTCCATTCAGTTTCATTGTAACAAAGATTTTCGATCATAATTCATAATTTTTTAATACCGTATTTAGCTATAACGAGCGCAAATATCCGATGCTAATTGACAGTGCTACTACGCTACTACCATAGACCCCATTAGACCGCAGGGGAAAAAATGGCTACTCTGAGCCGTACAAGAGGAGATTAAACCCCATCCCTCCCAGAGAAATCCCATAGCCTGGAAGGACGATCGGCCTGGCTCGGCCAATGCTTGAAATGAACGACTCGTTCGAGTGACTGGTGGGTCCGTGCCATAGAGTATGGTCCGTACGGGAGATCCTATACTAACAGGACCGAAATGAACGAAATGAACGAAATGAACGGATCATTTTAGTGAACGAACGAACGACCGACCCGCTCACTGAAAAGAACGAAAGTTCCCACCTCTACTGTTGACAGTTTGTGCTCTCATACTAGCCTCTGAGCCCACATGGCTTCTCACTCTAATGTGAACAAAGCACATTGCAGAAGAGGTCATTGATTGGCTAACGTAGGGCCAGATTTCAGGGTAAGCCAATCAGAGACAGCCTGACAGAGTAGGGCGGGTCTTACTCTTATGGCTGTGGTAAACACAGACTCACAAACCCTTGTAACGCATACACATGCCGGTTGAACAAACATTATTACCACACGCTACAATGGCAAATGCGGATGACAGCGAGATCGGATGCTTTGTGGGTTGGAAATACAAGCATTATTTTGAGTACTTGCGGGTAAAGGACGACAAAAACATTGAGGTGAAAATGCAAATTATGTGGCGGACAGAAAGTATTGTCCACAGCCAAGAAGAGCAATGCAAATCTAAGAAAGCATCTTAAATCAGTCCATGAGGCTGCCTCACATGGACCAACACCACCAAAACAGACAAAGATCGATTTAAAATCGCCACAGCAGCATGTCAACTTGACAAAATGATTGCCAGGTATGTTGTTGAGGAAATGCTTCCCCTCTCAACGGTGGAGTCTTTTCCTTTCAGAGCACTGGTCAGCAAAATACCAGTGAAAGCAGGGCCAATCGGGGCCATTGTGCAGAAATATATTTTCCAAATACCTGAACAGTGAATATTCTTAAATGGAAGATGAGCTCAAACATACATATGGATACAGCACCATTTGTTTTGAAGGCAAGTTGAGGCTACAATAAAGATGCCTGTCAAAATTTCTGAACATGTTTTATTGTTCCACTACATTTCATAATGTTAGGAGGGAGTTGTCTTTTAAATCGTTATTATTTAAGTGAAGTAACTAGTAAAGTAACTAGTTACTTTTTTAGATAAGTAACTATAACTATAACTCTTTACTTTTTAAAAGTAACTTGAACAACACTGCTCACTTCACACTGGTGTGATTTTTTTACTTAGGTAAAAGTATCAATACTGCAATGTAGAAATACCCCGTTACAAGTAAAGGTACCGAATGCAACATTTACTTGAGTAAAAGTACAAAAGGTATTGGCTTCAAAATGTACCTAAAGTACCAAAAGCAGAAAGTACTCATTATGCAGATCAAAGTCCCATTTCCCAAGTTTTTTCAAATGTTTAAACGTCTTTTGGAAATTACAGATCTACAAGCCCACAGTGTCACACTGCTACCTGAGTGTGAGCTTATATAGATCGTCTATTTTATGGCTGAATTAGGGTTGAAGTGATTAATGTAGTTTTGTAATAATCTAAATCTGGAAAGTTTAACTAGTAACTGAAGTTTTCAAATAAATGTAGTGGAGTAAAAGTATGAATATTTGCCTCTGATAGACGAACTGAGAATTTGATACACTACAACTACAGTAAATATTCCTACATGCTCAAAGCGTGTACAAATGTCTCTCTCTCTCTCTCTCTCTCTCTCTCTCTAACTGGACCTCAGACGATTACTCGTCTGCTTCGCAAAGCTGAAACGTAAATAACCTGATGATATAATTATACAATGCAATTATATAACGTGTTCAGATTGGCGTGTGTGTGTGTCTCTCTCTCTCTCTCTAACTGGACCTCAGACGGTCTGCTTCGCAAAGCTGAAATGTAAATAACCGGATGATATAATTATACAATGCAATTATATATCGTGTTCAGATTGGCGTGTGTGTGTGTGTGTGTGTGTGTGTGTGTGTGTGTGTGTGTGTGTGTGTGTGTGTGTGTGTGTGTGTGTGTGCGTGCGTGCTGCTAATTTAAGCATGCAACAATCCACTGCAAATTACATCATAATGCTTAATATATATGCCAACTCCAATCAGCGTCAAATCAACAGCGCTATAAACACGGTTCATAGTAGTCTAAAAAACACATGAATAACTCAACAGATAACCCGATGGAGCAGCAGATATATGGCGACGCAAACTACACCTAATAGCATGTTTACCATCTGAGTTCATTAAAGTTGATTCCCCCTTCCAGTGTCCTCATTAGAACCAATTAAACACGGTGGTAATTGACGTTCCACGTCTATGCAGATCTAGGTAGATAAGGACACCTAATTAAACCTGATGAGCTCTACTACAATGTACAGACATAATATATACAGTACATCCTCTGCTGCATATTCTATACATATATTAAACCCCCCGATTCTGAGGGTTACACACCGCCATTCAGAAACCCTAACCATAACCCTAACCCTAACCCTAACCGGGTTTCTGAATGGCGGTGTTTCTGAATGGCGGTGTTTCTGAATGGGGGTCTGTTCCCGATTCGGTGCAATTCTCCGATCTCCAACAGTCAGCGCACTTGTAAAGTTGTAAAGAACTGTTTTGACGTGAGGAGGAAGCGTAGATCAGAGTCAGACCACACGCTTCTAACAGCTTTGTAAATGTGAACATTTACAAACCAAACTCAGTTTAATTTCATCCACAGCCATTTTCTTCCATCGCTTCCAAGGTACATTGAGCGGAAGATAATAAAACATAGTCTAAATAAAGACGTCAGACTACTTCAGCATTACGTTAGTTACTACCATTTCTGGTTACTATAGGCATAAAACTATTCAGGCTGGAGCCTTATTATGGTGTCAGAAGAGGGCAGAGTCACGCTCAAAACTGTAGCGGTCACACCTTAACTGGACGGTATACGGACGCACAGTATAACGTTGACAAGGTAGAATATACAGCACTTTATCATTCAGGTCTCAAGTGTACATTTATGCAGAATTAATGAGATATCATTCATGAGTTATGATTGTCAAGTTCACGGCGAGGTTACAGGACAGACGGATGGGAAACATAATGACTCCATCGGCCATCCGTCTGCGCAGGCCTTGACCGGAGGAGAAAATATCTCTTTATTTTCCTAGAATAGATTTAAACATTTACGTGATATATTAGTATTATTATTATTGTTATTATTATGACATTATTGACATGGTTATGTGATGGCGCTAAATCACGGCCAAAGGGTTCAATCCTTTTGGCTTGGCAGCGTTTTGGCACTGAGAAGAAATGGGCCTTGACGAGGTCGTCAAGGCTGCCTTTGATAACAGAGAAGTGCTCTGTCAAAGCGTGGATGAATTGCATGCAGCGCTGAATGTCAATGATGTGAAACCTGACAGGCCATGATGAGACTCTATCCCTGCTCACTCTGCTCATCTCACATTTATACACTTCCTTCCTCATCAAAAGAAGATTGTTATTTTTAAAGCTCCTCCGGTTTCAGTGATTCTCATACTTTTCTTCTCTTTTATTGTTGAATGTTATGGTCCGATTCATTTCTCCTGTCACATATTCCACTATTAGGCTGTTCAATGGAGTGCCACCACCAGGGACGTGCACACAGACATCAAAGGGGCTGCCCTTTAACCCACCTGTAAAAAACCTGCCCCCTCCAGACTATGAATGTAGCATTTATTACTTGGTGAAAGAAATGTATTTATTGAAATGTATTTATTATCCAACACAGGATGAAATCCTCTACGCCAGACTCACAACAGACATAAATACATAAAAAAGTACATACATACATACATTCGTTTTCTTTTTGTTTTCTTATATCTATACATAATACACTTTCAAGTCCCGTATTTACCAGTCTATGACCTTACAAGCCAGCCCTATAGTTATACAAAAAATATTTTGTATGACCAAAATGTGTCAAGTCTATTCTTAAAAGTGTTGACTGAAGGAGCCTGGACCACTTCCTCCGGAAGTTTATTCCATGCTCTGACAGCTCTAAGTGTAAAGAAATTATTTCTCTTTTCTGAATGACAATTTAGTGGTAAGAGTTCCCTCTCAACTCATACCTATTGTCCCAGAAATGGACAACATGCTCGGCTGTAAAGTCATACAGTATATCTGGTGAACAAGTTTATAGACCTCGATCATAATCTCCTCTGTGCCTCCTGTACACTAACGTTGGCAACTGTAAGTGTCTTAACCTTTCTTCATATTCTTTCAACCCTGGTATTAATTTAGTAGCCCTTCGCTGAACCTTCTCTATTTTCTCTATGTATTTGATTTTGTAAGCTTGCAAATTCAAGATGTGATCTCACCAAGGATTTATATAGCGGAATAAATAGTTATTTTTGTAGATTTAAAAAGGTTCTTCTTATTATCACCACCATGGAGTTTGCCTTTTTTTTACTTTTTCAGAGATGTGCATTTCAAATTCTAGTGAATTATCAACCACCACCCCTATATCTTTTTCTTCCTCTACTTGATGAATCACTAGTTCTCCAAATGTATAATTAGCTAAGTTGTCAATTATTTTCCCAATGTGCAACTGTTTACATTTATCTGGATTTAATTTCAGTAACCACCTGTCACACCAATTGCTTAATTTTTTGGGGGGTATTTCCGGTTATAAAGTCGTTATTTTTGGGTCAAAAACGGGTCTGCGGCCCAGGCCGTAGCGTAACGGTCTGGGCACCGGACTGGTGATCCAGTCGCGGTGTGCCGCGGGTTCGACTCCCGAACCCGACACGGCCTTTACCGCATGTCATCCCCCCATCTCTCTCCCGTTTCCTGTCAGCCTACTATCTGTCCCTTAAAAAATCAATAAAAGGCGTAAGCCGCAAAAAAAATATATTAAAAAAAAAAAAAAAACGGGTCTGCACAGCCGAAATAGCCCAAGTGTGCCAAAAGTGTTGCCAACAAAATACAAAAGTACTTATAAAGTAAAAGTACATGAAAGTGAAAGTGGCACATAATGTGAAATGTACATTTTTAATACCAGTACATACATTAAGTAATCTGCAATGGAACTAGAGGCTCTCTCAGATTAAGTAAAAGTATATTTAAAAAAATGCCATTGTTACAGGTACTTAGTTACTTTCCACCACTGACTGTGAACTGCATGATGCTTTATGCTTATAGTTGCTTACCTGTTCAACTACTGCACAACAATGGTCGTCAGTACTGTTGTTGTTTTCGACGACTTTGTCTGTGTTTATTGAACACACCGACACCGGGGGAGGGGGTACATTTTTCGGGAAAAGTTGGACAACAGGAGTTGGAGGAGGAGCAGCCCTGCTTCCAGCAGTAGCAGCAGCAGCATTAAACTTAAACATGTCATTTATTTTCAAACAGGAGTTGGCGACCTGCATTAATTGCTTTGCCTTATTCGCCCTCTGCTTTTCAGCACCCCCCTTACGTTTTGGATTCGGCATTTTACTCGTCTCTGACTCTCTCTCTCTCTCTCTTTCTTCTCTCCATTGATTTACTGTGGCGTGGTGCTCGCCGCTGTTTGAATGATAACGCAACAGCAGCTGCAGCCCTGGCTGTAATCACACGCACAACATTGACAGCGAGTCAGCGGCCTGCGCTATTTGAGGCTTTTTTTATCCTTTTCTTTTCCCCGTGGCCGGCGGCCCAAGTTGCCAACAAACGGTTTGCGGACTTGTCCCCCGGGACCCCCATGGTTCCTACGGCCCTGCTTAGGGTCATCCAAATAACATTTAAGTTGCATGTCATGTGTCAAACTAGGGGTTATTCATGATTCAGTATTAGGGATGTCCCGATCAAGTTTTTTTGCTCCCGATCCGATTCCGATCATTATATTTTGAGACACCGATACCGATCTTTCCCAATCCCAATTATTTTTATATAACTTATGCCATATCACAATAGCAAATATCCTAATGTATGTCACTCTTATGTCACTCTTAATAATAATGGTTCCCAACTTTCAACCCCTGGAATCATCCTTATTGGCATCACTTGGCATCCACGCTCTCTGTCTCATCTTTTTGAAACATGGGGGGAAAAATAATGCAGGAATTCGACTTGATTTGGCAAAACATTGCAGCCACCCACACAAGGTTCAAGGTTCAAGGTTGTTTATTAGTGTCGCCGAAGGGCAAAAGGTTTTACAGCAGGTCATAAGGCTTGAAACACATATAAATACATCAGTCAGACCAAATTATTGCTGCTGGTCGCAAGCGTGCGCCCGGCCTACTTGCATCTTCAGAGAAGAAAGGAAAAGGATGGGGGGGTGGGGGGAGGCAGAATTTGGGTGGGGGGTAATGACAGAGAGGGAGGGGGGTAGGGGGCAGAGACATCACATCACATTACAGTTGCACGGAAACTTGGGTGTTCTCTCTCTACTGTCTTCACCATGAGCCGATTTTCCGAATATGGTGAGAGAAGGAACAGACCTGACACGTTCAGAGATGAAGTGTTCTTTTTCAAAACTGTGTTTTTGCGAGTGTAAATATGGCACTCAGTCAGCGTGCCCTAAAGGCCTTTCCTGGAGTCTAACCTCAGCTAATTTATACTCCGAGATCTGGATCATGCTTTAATGGAGCAGAACATTCCTGGATGAAGTGCAAACATCATTAAACTTGCACTAACCCTGCTCTGCAATTAAGCAGCCATCTTTTTGGCAGACATACGTTATCTTGTAGAGCAGAACAGGGAACAGGGCCATTACATCATTTATTACCCAGCGTAGCAAGAGGGCTAAATCATTCAGTGAGCAGCTACTGTAGGCCTGAGTAAAAAAAAATGAATAAAAAAAAACGATGTCTGCCTCCCAGACACTGATCTGGGTCAGCTATGATGCTTTCTCTCCAACATGCTGTAAACACAGGGAGCAGATGTCCCCTCAGCGGGGCATTTACAAGACTTTTCAGGCGTCCCACAAATTGAGACCCTGTCCCACATTGTGACTGGCAGGCATCGGTGTTCAAATTGAGACCCTGTCCCACATTGTGACTGGCAGGCATCGGTGTTCAAATTGAGACCCTGTCCCACATTGTGACTGGCAGGCATCGGTGTTCAAATTGAGACCCTGTCCCACATTGTGACTGGCAGGCATCGGTGTTCAAATTGAGACCCTGTCCCACATTGTGACTGGCAGGCATCGGTGTTCAAATTGAGACCCTGTCCCACATTGTGACTGGCAGGCATCGGTGTTCAAATTGAGACCATGTCCCACATTGTGACTGGCAGGCATCGGTGTTCAAATTGAGACCCTGTCCCACATTGTGACTGGCAGGCATCGGTGTTCAAATTGAGACCCTGTCCCACATTGTGACTGGCAGGCATCGGTGTTCAAATTGAGACCCTGTCCCACATTGTGACTGGCAGGCATCGGTGTTCAAATTGAGACCCTGTCCCACATTGTGACTGGCAGGCATCGGTGTTCAAATTGAGACCCTGTCCCACATTGTGACTGGCAGGCATCGGTGTTCAAATTGAGACCCTGTCCCACATTGTGACTGGCAGGCATCGGTGTTCAAATTGAGACCCTGTCCCACATTGTGACTGGCAGGCATCGGTGTTCAAATTGAGACCCTGTCCCACATTGTGACTGGCAGGCATCGGTGTTCAAATTGAGACCCTGTCCCACATTGTGACTGGCAGGCATCGGTGTTCAAATTGAGACCCTGTCCCACATTGTGACTGGCAGGCATCGGTGTTCAAATTGAGACCCTGTCCCACATTGTGACTGGCAGGCATCGGTGTTCAAATTGAGACCCTGTCCCACATTGTGACTGGCAGGCATCGGTGTTCAAATTGAGACCCTGTCCCACATTGTGACTGGCAGGCATCGGTGTTCAAATTGAGACCCTGTCCCACATTGTGACTGGCAGGCATCGGTGTTCAAATTGAGACCCTGTCCCACATTGTGACTGGCAGGCATCGGTGTTCAAATTGAGACCCTGTCCCACATTGTGACTGGCAGGCATCGGTGTTCAAATTGAGACCCTGTCCCACATTGTGACTGGCAGGCATCGGTGTTCAAATTGAGACCCTGTCCCACATTGTGACTGGCAGGCATCGGTGTTCAAATTGAGACCCTGTCCCACATTGTGACTGGCAGGCACCGGTGTTCAAATTGAGACCCTGTCCCACATTGTGACTGGCAGGCACCGGTGTTCAAATTGAGACCCTGTCCCACATTGTGACTGGCAGGCACCGGTGTTCAAATTGAGACCCTGTCCCACATTGTGACTGGCAGGCATCGGTGTTCAAATTGAGACCCTGTCCCACATTGTGACTGGCAGGCATCGTTGTTCAAATTGAGACCCTGTCCCACATTGTGACTGGCAGGCATCGGTGTTCAAATTGAGACCCTGTCCCACATTGTGACTGGCAGGCATCGGTGTTCAAATTGAGACCCTGTCCCACATTGTGACTGGCAGGCATCGGTGTTCAAATTGAGACCCTGTCCCACATTGTGACTGGCAGGCATCGGTGTTCAAATTGAGACCCTGTCCCACATTGTGACTGGCAGGCATCGGTGTTCAAATTGAGACCCTGTCCCACATTGTGACTGGCAGGCATCGATGTTCAAATTGAGACCCTGTCCCACATTGTGACTGGCAGGCATCGGTGTTCAAATTGAGACCCTGTCCCACATTGTGACTGGCAGGCATCGGTGTTCAAATTGAGACCCTGTCCCACATTGTGACTGGCAGGCATCGGTGTTCAAATTGAGACCCTGTCCCACATTGTGACTGGCAGGCATCGGTGTTCAAATTGAGACCCTGTCCCACATTGTGACTGGCAGGCATCGGTGTTCAAATTGAGACCCTGTCCCACATTGTGACTGGCAGGCATCGGTGTTCAAATTGAGACCCTGTCCCACATTGTGACTGGCAGGCATCGGTGTTCAAATTGAGACCCTGTCCCACATTGTGACTGGCAGGCATCAGTGTTCAAATTGAGACCCTGTCCCACATTGTGACTGGCAGGCATCGGTGTTCAAATTGAGACCCTGTCCCACATTGTGACTGGCAGGCATCAGTGTTCAAATGTATACTTGTCTTAATGTTGTCTCTTTTCCAGCAAGTTGTGTTTTTAAGCCTGTTAACCCATTCTGACCTGAGATCAGATTCATACGAGGTTTCCGCCGGACACACACTGGTCCTGATGAACCCATTCTGACCTGAGATCAGATTCTAAAAATGTCAGTCGTTCTTCGATTTTTCAAAAATAGCAGACCTACAAGCTCGTATCGCGCCACTCGGTGGCGCGATATGAGCTTGTAGATCTGCTATTTTTCAATAGCTAAAGCATAACATGATGCCGACACCAAAATGGGTGCCCGTTCAGAATGGGTTAAAATAACATGATGAATACCACCTAAAGGCTACAGTACCAAGTCACACCCATGACCAAAATTTGCATTTTAAAACAAAATGTGAGAGATGAGTGCTTTAATAACACAATGAGGCAACGTTATAGGCCCATGGTCGATATATGACATCAAGGCATTTGATAGCAACTTAAGAAATACGTTGCTAAACCATTATACATTACTGGCATGTTTAGAAATGCATAAAAAAAGCTTGATCTATAAGCTTGTAGATCTGCTATTTCAACTTGTTTTATGAATGAACATCTTTCAACAACGAAACAATTATGACAAAAAACCTCAAATGATTTTACGATGAGACGGTTATGTAATAGTGGAGTGTGTGTTTGTGTGTGTGTGTGTGTGTTTGTGTGTGTGTGTGTAGAGGGGGGGGGGGGGGTTGTCTGATGGCACTCTGGGGACGGTGGGGGGGGAGGGGGGGGGGGGGCGTAAACACAGCTTTTCCATTACAGCCATGACGGAGGTGACATATTAGGAGAGTTGAGAGTCCCATCTGTCACAGCTAATACAGTACTCAGCCTGCCCCAGGGATGGGCTGTGGATTATTTTAACTGTCGCGCGCACATGTATGCACGTGCACATGTACATTATGCACGTGCACATGTACAGGGGAGGATTAACCAACGGGCCTGTTGGGCCCAGGGCTTAAGGGGGGGGGGGGCCCTGAGCTTCAGCCTCCGGCTCAAGCTTAGGGGCCCCCAAAAAGTGCAAAGTTAATAACAGTTATTACCTTCGAACTTTTTGAGAGTAATGGGCTTATCATGTCAATAAAATAACCCCAAATGTCCTAAACCATGGTTTTCAACTGATTGTGAATGAGCGACCGCCACCCTGATATAGAATCAACCTGGGGACCACTGTTGTGTTGGGTGGGGATATGTGCTAAGATTAGTGCTCTTGTTTTACTTGCTATGCACCCCATGTGTACACAACCTCCCACTGTGTCTCAACTCTCAACCAATGGTCCATTGACTAATAATTTCCTAATAATAATGATTCATCCAGACATTCCGGTGAACTTCCTCCTCTTGAGATTTTAACTCCCTTTTTCTGTTGAATTTCTTGACCTCCCACTTGTCAGTAAATGACTGCATGGACAGTCATCAATGTCATTCAGTGTGTCAGGTCATTCAGTTAACGTGTTTCTCAAAGAAAATGTAAAAAGAAATCTACCAATCCTACATTACTAAATGTATGGTCAGGGACTACATGCAATACCTCCACGGACGACCTGTTGAAAACCACTGTCCTAAACCATCATATGATACATGCTATACTGCAAGTGTTTAAACGCTTTCCAGAGGGATTTGCATGTTGGTGGCCCAGGGGCCCTTTATCTCTAGATCTGCCTGTGCACATGTATGCATGTGCACGTGTACAGTATGCACGTGCACATGTATGCACATGCTTGTGAGCGATCACCAATTTAAATAACCTCTTAATCGATTTTGGACCAAGGCCGATTCTAAAAACGCCTTCTAAATCCTGACCTAAGATTTCAGTATACTGTACAGAACCCCGAGAGGGGTTCCCGTCCAGAAAGGGTAGGGTTACAAAAAGAGGTTTATTAACCCACATAAAGCTACTGTATATCAAAACCTATTCTATTTACTTGCATAATGGAGAAACTTTAGTGTTGTCACATGACAAATAAAATATATGATGTGGAGACAATAAAGTCTATTATTATCATTATTATTGAAGGTGGTAACAGTCCATTTGCTCAGTCCAATATTTCGGGGGCATATTTAGAATGTGTGCAGGGTTGAGTATGTTGAATCTAGTTTGCATTTAATGAGGACTTAGTTGACACAATTAAATAAAATGGCGATAGTATTCAGTGTGGGGCAGACAGCCTATCAACGCCAGATTTGGGAGACCAGTATAGCTTTGTTGTTGCAAGGAAAGCGGTAAAATGGGACTTTCGTCGTTGTTTTCGTCTCAGATTTAGTCCGACGGAGGGACACAGTAGGCCTATAACTCTATGGGGACACAAAAGCGACACAAAAGTAGGACCCGGAAGTATCTCTGGAGGGGGCGCTTTACTGACTATAGGGTCATATTTGTATAGGCCTCTAGTTAGTACTGGAAGTACTGGAGTGATTGCTTTGAAAAAATCACACCCGTGTGAAGTGAGGGGCACTAATATATTAAGGTCTAACTCATGTTGATTAGGTGATGTAATGGTGATGTAAAACAAACGGTGCCAAGTCAAACATTAAACACCATTAACAATAAAGAGACAATATGACGTAAATTCATTGTCAAAGCGTTAACAAAACAAACATTGAACTAAAGACAAACATTAAACCTGTATATAGGAGGGCCTAGTGTCCCTCAAAAATACTTACGCATTCAAAAGTACAGTATACTTTTTTAATGCCTATACTCAACTGGCACTGACTGTAAAGTAGTGCAATAGGGTCATTCAAAATGTGCTGCTGGGGCAGAATAATGGTGAAGTAAAAATAATCATGGACAAAATTATGTACACGAGGGCGAACATCCCCTGTGATAATAACACAAAGTGGACCGTCGTAATAAATGATTTAACAAATCGTTCAACTTTCATGTCATGCCTGGCTGTGACTGAGCCATTCTGCAGCCAGGGAACGTTTTGACGTAATGGACAAGTTTGTCTGAATGAAGTGGTCGAGGAATCACGAAGCAGCAGGGACCCAGTGGACTGACATACCTCGCTGCTATAGAGCGTCGCAGTCCCGCCATTTAAAAAGTATTTATTTAAAGATCGTATAAGCGTTGTACAAAGCCCAAAACATTGTGTTTATTGTTACAGCTCGAGTTGGCTTTGTCCGCAGCGTAAACGGGGGGAAGGGGGGGACGACGACGACTGCAACGCTCTATAGGACACCACATCAGGGACGTGCACACATAGACATCAAAGGGGGCTTCAGCCCCTGCCCTTTTACCCGTCTGTAAAACAACTGCCCTTTCCAGACCACGAATGCAGGGTTTACTATGGTGAAATAAATGCAAATGCCACTCCTTTTCTTTCCTTGCCATGCAGCGTTCAGGAGAATTGCATTCTTTCCTAATTCTCCTTGAACACAGCATTTTGCTGTGTTCAAAGATTGTCAAATTTATTTAGAAATCCATGTCGTACAACTGCATCTCCACTAGCTAAAGAGTGCTGCGTTTTGCCCCGACAATAGCTGTGACGCGTTGTGAGTAGGGCTGCACGATATGGACAAAAATTCATATCATATATATGGCAGATATCTCGATATCGATACGATACGATATAATATATATCACGATATATATGGCAGATATCTCGACATCGATACGATACGATATATCGTGCAGCAACATATTTTCTTAATGGGCGTGGCTAGCGATTCAGGGCTGGAGCCAGGCTACAACAGGACAGAGGGACAAACGGAGTGATGGTTTATTTTCCGAGGGGCACAGGCTAAAACAGAGGGCTGGCTTTAGAAGTGGACGATATATCGATATGTCGACGATATATCTATATCGCGATACCGTTACCTTTTTGCGATACTGATATTGTGCATGTTCATACCTCGATACCGATACGATAACGATATATTGTGCAGCCCTAGTTGTGAGCTTGTAGATCTGCTGTTTTAACTATATATTTGTCAAAAAGTGCCCTGATACAAAGATACAGAAGATACAGAAGGTACAGCCTACCATTCATTGTCAATGGAAGCCAGCAACATGAAGATACAAAGATAGTCTACCATTAATTGTCAATGGAAGCCAGCGACGCAAAGATGCAAAGATACAGTCTAAACTTCAGATACAAAGCGACACATTATGCTGTGTGAATCTTTGCATCTTTGCATGTAACGCAGCATTACAAACTGCTGTGCTCAATCTTAAACATAACATGTTCTACTTTTCCGATAACACTTTGTTCTTCAGAGGGAGTAAAGAATACATATCGACTTAAACACATCACACTAGACCAGCTAGTCTCGTACCAGAGCGGTGCACAATGACATTATTTATTTCTCTCTGCCAGGGACTTGCAGAGAGTGTTAGAGAGGCAAGGGCTGAAATCCCGTAAGAGTTAGTCTACGGACCCACATTTAATGACATCTCTGGGACCCCCAATTTATATTTAAAATGTTGATACCATTTGTACACTCTCAGAGTTACAGACCCATAGGGGTCCACTTGGTTCCAACCTATCATTTAGCTGGGGACCCCCTGGAACTCCCTCAAAGACCCCTGGGGGTCCCCGGACTCCACTTTGGGAAACACTGGTCTATAGGCCTACCCAATTAGAGAATGTAGAATAATTGTTATTTTGATCAATGTTTGCCTGTTATCTCTCCTAATGGTACCAACCAACGTCAATACAGCATGGAACTGTGAACAAAATCTTATCCAACGATAACAAAATAGTCTTGGCCTCGCTCTGAGTTGAGAGGTAATTAATGCTCTTGAAAATGAACACAAAGAGAAATGAATAATTACGTAAATAGTATTCAGACTCTTTTAAAGCTGTTAATGCAGTTAATTCCTTCCCAGGGAGAACACTACAAAGTAACACATACCCTTTATTATTATTATTATCCAGAATGTAGAAATCAAGCAGGTATTTTATTTCATAAAAATACTTTGGTGTAATCACAGTCCATCTGTTATCCTGGAGAAAACCACATTCAACACAGTCCTTTATGGTATGTTCTTTTTTTTTCTCCATCTCTGTAAACAGATGTGTGCTTGCGTGCATATGTGCATGTATGTGTATGTGCTTCTTGCGTGCACACGTTGTGAATTGTAATGATAAGTTGTTTATATAACCATCTCATCCCACTCACAACCTGTTTTAGTCACAACATGGTGCACACGCGTGCGCGTGCACACACACACGCACACACACACTCTTTGGGAAACACTGTGCTCATAGGTTCACCAAACTATCATAGACGAAATCCCCACATGATTCTTGATCAGCGCAGGGTGAGAGAAGGCGTGCAAAGGCCAAGCCATTGATTTCCCCAGTGAACTTTTTTCTATTTTTTTTATCCCTTCTATCTCTGGCCTGTCACTCAAAATCAATATTATGGATCTGGTTCTGACTATCATAAAGTTACAGGATGACGACATCCCAGGTACAACACACTGCAGATCCCGTCGACTAAAACCATGCCGAAAAGTGTCCGTCGCCAACCTTATTTGCCTCCAGTGAGTTGGTTGGTGCCTTGCATGCTAGCTCGCCACCGGTCCATTGCTGTGTGAATGTGTGAAGTGAGGACGCTGGAGTCGACTGTTTGCCACTTCACCTCCCAATGGAGCGATAGGCAGAGAACAGTAAATCCTCGTTGTCCTCCCCAACACAATGAACACAGTGGAGCATCCTCCCCAACACAATGAACACAGCGGAGCGTCCTCCCCAACACAATGAACACAGTGGAGCGTCCTCCCCAACACAATGAACACAGCGGAGCGTCCTCGCCAACACAATGAACACAGCGGAGCGTCCTCCCCAACACAATGAACACAGCGGACGGTCCCCCCAATACAATGAACACAGCGGAGCGTCCTCGCCAACACAATGAACACAGCGGAGCGTCCTCGCCAACACAATGAACACAGCGGAGCGTCCTCCCCAACACAATGAACACAGCGGAGCGTCCTCGCCAACACAATGAACACAGCGGAGCGTCCTCCCCAACACAATGAACACAGTGGACGGTCCCCCCAATACAATGAACACAGCGGGGCGTCCTCCCCAACACAATGAACACAGCGGAGCGTGCTCCCCAACACAATGAACACAGCGGAGCGTCCTCGCCAACACAATGAACACAGCGGAGCGTCCTCCCCAACACAATGAACACAGCGGACGGTCCCCCAATACAATGAACACAGCGGAGCGTCCTCTCCAACACAATGAACACAGCGGAGCGTCCTCCCCAACACAATGAACACAGCGGAGTGCTCCCTACCCCACTGACTGACGGCTCCTCTCACCCAATCACAAGTCGCGGCACTCCTTCCAGTCCCTCCCTTCGTCGGGACTGAAAAATGGGGTCACGTCTGAGAAAACTCACTTGTGAGATCTTCTATTCTCTTGTGAGCTGTAGAGTAGATATTCTATTCTCTTGTAGGCTTGTAGATCTTCTATTTTCTTGTAGGCTTGTAGATCTTGTGAGCATGTAGATCTATTATTTAAAAAAATAAATGTCATGCACATATTTTCCCAGTGCCAGACGTTGTTTACTGATTTGGAAGAGATTTTGAAGGCCCGGTTCCAAAAATGAACCAGTATTTAACGTAAAAAACCCATGATATTTACAGTACATTGGAATGAATGAGCCCGGCTGGAAAGTGTCCAAGTGGGAGTGACTAAGTGGGAGAGGGCGGGGCTTTGCTAAACGTGAATTACTATGGACATTATAGGTCTGCCATGCCCAAATATGGGGGTCCCTGATGTCATACTTGACACGACCAATCCAGCCAGTATGATAAAAAGCAGTGCAGCCTCAGAGAGAGTGCAGACTGAATCAACATCTCCAGGACCCAACTCTTCAACACAGATCTCTACCAGACTGCTATCTTCAAGACCCTTTGACCAAGGCTCAAACAGCTCTAGAATCTAGAAGCAAACTTGTTTGGCTCTCCTTTCCTTTGGCTCTTTAGCTCTTCATTATTCTACAGAGCAGGTTTACTTCAATTCACCATTGACTGTTTAAACATGTTTTCCTGGACGTTGCATCAGAAAGGATCACCAAAGGTATATGGTGCTGCTGTAGCGGTGAGACACGAGCTGTACTACTTTGGAAGGAACACTCACCATAACAAGGATCAGATTGGTGTGCAGGCCTTCAACACAGTGACTTTACTCTGGAGGAAGTTGACCTCTGGAAGACGAAAACCTCACCTTGAGGTTCCCTCCAGGCGCTACGGCCACACTGCTGTGCTGATTGAAGATATTGTGTACATCTGGGGAGGGAGTATGTACTACAGAGACGAGTATTGCAACGGGCTTTATGCATTTGATGTCGACGCCCACACATGGTTCAAACCACAGGTTTCTGGGGCTGTTCCAGAGGGGAGGAGGAACCATTCAGCCTGTGTGTTGGGGAAGGTCATGTTTATCCATGGAGGACGGATCCAGTCTAGATACACTAATGACATCTACAAGTTGGACACCACCTCAATGGTCTGGACTTTATTTAACACCAGAGGAACTCCACCTCCTGGATTATCACATCACTCTGCCACATCATCGGGACAAAGATGTTTGTATTTGGGGGCAGGGAGTGGGGTCAGTACTACAACACCATCAGAGTGTTTGACACAGAGACCAACCGCTGGATGAGCACCTTCTGCACAGCCTCGTCCAGAAGAACGCTGTTCTCATTCAGCCTTTACCTACAATGGAGAGATGTACATATTTGGTGGCTGCAACTATAACCAGAGGAGGAGACAACTCCCCTGATGACCTGTATGTCTTAGACTTCAGTCCTAGTCTGAAGACATTATGTAAGCTAGCAGTTATTCAGTACGGTCTGGAGCAGTCTGGACTCCCACACAACATCAGGTGGGAACTGGCAGCCATGACTGCCAACAGCAACTGAAATTATATCAACAAAATTAAACTAAAAACTAAACAAACAGCAAGCCCCAAAACAAAACCAAGCAAACACAACAACGAAGTGCCACCTCTCCACGCCGTACTAGAAGCCATAATTCAAGAGTATTGTCCCTTTCTTACTCTCCTGAACTGTCTGGATTGTTTCAACATAAAATTGTCATTTTATGTTGAAAGAATTGCCCTGTAGTCTGTAGGCTACTAGAACTCCATGCCGTGACGTAACCTTTAGTGCTGGCTTGCCTGGTCGCATTAGCGGCAGCTCATCTTCAGTTAAGCTTTCATAATTGAGCGTGGTGCCGTGCAGTGCAGTGTGAGCGCACATAATTATAGCCCATTTACAAGCTCACAATGCCTTGCAGCGTTCTTGTGTAGTTTTCCATTGTGCAGATACTCAAAGGGTCCTTGGACTGAAAGAAAACAACATTGATTCTAAAATATTTAAAAGTGCAAATTACATCTGCATTTATTAGTCAAAACAGAATAAAAAGAAAATAGCACATCTACAAAGATGTGGATCAGCTATTTTCATTTTTATTTGAAATAGGGATCAAATGGTTAAATCATAATATAATTTTCAAGTTTGGGTCCAGTCTCATCCTAGAAATGTAGTCAACAAATAAAAACTAGACTAAAATGTTAGGAAGGGACTAGTGGACAAGAAATCCAGTACGAGTCATGGACAAATTTATTATAATACAGAATGAGATCATATCGACATCGGTAATATCGGTTATCGGCCATAACAGCATTAATCTTATCGGATATCGATATCGGCCAAAATGTCTCATTGGCTGCGTTACAGCTGCTATAATAATATTAACAAAAAACTAAAAAAAGGTCATTCAAATTGACATATTATGTCAATTTGAATGACCTTTTTTTTGTTACGAGCCTTTTCCAAGGACTAAAGGGGCGGGTTCAAAGTAGCGCTGCAAAGTGACACCGGCTCCATATTGGCACACTATCAGCTTTCTGAGACTGGACAAAGAGACTAGCAGACTATTAATTGAGCGTGGTGCCTCACCAGGCGTGGTGCCTCACCAGGCTTTCCACCACCTCGGAGGAAAGCCTGGTCTCTGTTTCAAAAGTCTGTATGATCCTGTCGGGAGCAGATGATGTTGTAGTATTGTTTTGTAGTCGACAGGCAGGAACAACGGCGGCAACTTACTTTTCCCTCTCAATAAAAGCTCTCATAGCTTGTAGCTTTTATTGAGAAAAATCAGTTTGAGGGAAAAGGAAGTTGCCGCCTGTTGTTCCTGCCTGTCGACTACAAAACAATACTACAACATGACGTAACGATATCATCTGCTCCCGACAGGATCATATACCCTAAATTAAATGGTGCCTAGGCTATGAGCTATCAAAACAGCTCAAGTGATCTCGTAGCTCCGCCTTCCATTTTAAAAAGCTCTTTGCTATCTAGAGGTCCCCACACCTATATAGCTTGTTCAGTTTCAGTGTCTCTTTGGGTAGCGGTGTGACGCTGCATTTGCTCTGTGAATCTGCACTTTGGCACACAGTAAGTGAAAACATACTCTGATCTTTTTTCCTTTCCTTTCCTTTCTTTACACTTCTGAGCTTTCTTAGCTCCTTTCCTTCCCCCCGTCTAACCACACTAGCCTGACAGTTCCCCGTAATGGGAAACATAGAACCTGGGGAACATAGGTACGCTACGCTCCCCTAGGGACCAGGGACCCCTACGCTAGGAACCTTGTATCCCCCTTATGGGGATACAAGGTTTCAGCCACGATATGCTTCCTGGCTCTGTGGCACACGTACGCTCCACAGCTGGCTCTGTGGCAGACGTACGCTCCACAGCTGCACGGAGAACAAGCTGCACTCTTTACTTACTTGAAGCACATGTATGAAGCCATTTGAGCTAATCATATATTAATGGCTTCGTATACTTTCCTGCCCGGCCCGGTAAAAACTAAGTTTAATCATTTGTTTTAATAATTCACGGCGTAGATTAGCGTAGAAAGCATAGCGGTGTCGTCATCCGTCACTGCCTCTTAATAAGGCATTAAAACCTGCAAGGCATCTGCGTGAGTGTCAGATTTTAACCACATTAAGCATTATTTTATAGTCTTTGGCCATTTTCTACAGATCTACAAGTTCATAGCGTGTCACTTCGCAGTGTAGATCACCTTTTTAATTTTAAATACTGACATTTCACGCAAATTATCATTGAATGTATACACGCGAGCACACACACACGCGAGCACACACACACACACACACACGCACACACACACACACACACACACACACACACACACACACATTGTTTAACTCAAATCCTTGCTTCTGGGGGTCTGTGGAATAAAACATTTTGATATGAGGGGTCACATACATATTGTGGGGGTCCTTGACATGAAAATGTTTTAGAAGACATTTATTTTATTATTTTTAATCAACCTCAGGTTTTCAGGATGGGAACCCCAATGTTTTAAGCATTATGTTATACTTTAGCTGTTGAAAAATAGCATATATACGAGCTTGTAGATCTGCTATTTTTGAAAAATCTTGAAAATGTGGCACAGATCTTTTAATACGTAGTTTCAGACCAAATACAGATAATTCCGGGATTTCTTGACATGGACAAGGTTGAGCACCACTGACATAGAAACATAGGGTTTTTCAGAAAACTGTCAGTATTTAGAAGACATTTTGTAGAATCGTCCTCAGGTCTAAATGGTTTATGTACAGTGTGGGGAGTCGTATGTCGTGCGCGCTCCAGCGTCTTTAAACCATTTACACCTGAGACAGTTTTTTGAAAAAACATATGTTTCTGTCAGTCGTTCTCAAACATTTTCATATCAAGGGGGGTCCTTGACACAAAAAATATACAGTATGTAATTTGCCTCCGACCGACCCCCATCTGAAAATATGTTGTTCCAGGGACCCCGCAGAAGCAAAGATTTGAATTAAAAATGTTCGCTCTGAAAGAATATTTATTCGAAATTTGCTCCACATTTTCACAATTTTTCAACCTATAGTAGCGCGGCACTCAGTGCCGCACTATGAGCTTGTAGATCTGCTATTCTTCAATAGCTAAAGTATATGCTAAAAACACCAAAAGGGGTTCCCGTCCTGGACGGGTTAAACGCACCGTGTATGTATGACGTATTGAGTCGTACGGCCAACTCTTCCAGGTATAATGTTCAAGTCATAGAACCAGTGTTGTTTTTTATAGCAAATTTCCATTTTAGTTTTAGTCATAGTTTCTTGAATAGTTTTCATTTAGTTTTAGTCACATTTTATAGTCACCTGGAATGTTTTAGTGTTCGTCTAGTTTTAGTCGACTAAATCTACAGTTGATTTAGTTGACTAAAATGTATTTTGGCGGGCCTCCATGCCGTCCTAATGACTGTTATACAATGACTGATCTGATCTACACATGACTGATCTACAAGCTCACAACGCGTCGCACTGCGACACGTTGTGAGCTTGTAGATCGGCTATTTTCAGCATGCAACCACGTGAAAAATGACTCGTACTGGATCTCTTGTCCACTAGTCCCTTCCTAGCATCTTAGTCTAGTTTCTATTTGTTGACGAAATTGTCCGAATATTTATTCTTAGTTTTAGTCATCATAGCTTAGTTTTAATTTAGTTTTCATTTAGTTTTCGTCAGTTTTAGTCATTGAACTAAACCAGAGTCTTGCTTATCTCCCAGGGTTGAATAATTTAGTGGTAGGTCAGATTAGTAATGTGTTGAATTAAACATGAACAGTAATTTGAGCAGGAAATTAACCAGTTTTTTTCTTTTCTTTTTTGGTCGAGGTGTGTCTGTGTGTGTGTGTGTGTGTGTGTGTGTGTGTGTGTGTGTGTGTGTGTGTGTGTGTGTGTGTGTGTGTGTGGTAGTATTAGCGACGTCATCCAAATCTACTAATGACCCAAATGACCATAGAACGAAGGTTTGAAAAATAGCTGTTAAAAAAATCACATTAAATATTCAGGCCAGGTATTATTTTAATTAGATCACAGATGTTTCTATTTAAGATATCAGATATTCTACTAAAAAAGGGAACCACCGCATATAGCCAAGGACTTTGTTCTGACCTAACCTCGCTTCACCAGACTTTACACCTCGGAGGAAAGCCTGGTCTGGGTAAGGTGGTCGCTTTGTTTTTGTTCCCAGGGGGAGGGACTACAAGCCAGTGAGTACAACATGACAAGTTACCATCCTGATGACTTCAAACCAGTGATTACAACATGACGTAAGTTACCATCCTGGTGACTACAACATCCGACCCAGGCTAGTACTGACTCAGTCACAATGGTGAACAAAGTACTCAACCTCAGTACCACTTTTACATGAGTACGTTTTTCCACCACGGATAGTAAGAAGTAGGTATCTTATTGTTGTAGTCTATTCCCGTTACAATGCGCTAGACCCCTGGGAGATGGATTGCTGAGGTGGAGCGCCACACCTACGATCAGCTCCCAGTACTTCCCACACGACTTGCTGCACCAAGCCGTGCTACTCATGGCGATGCCCGGGATCGAACCCATGATCTTGTGGTCCCAAGTCGAGAGCTCTACCGACTGAGCTACGCGGACACATAGTAAGCCTACAACAGTGGTGGCACTGGCACCCGGTTTACTTTGGTTATTGCAAAACCAGAAATTGAGTGGTCATGTGTCATATGGATGAACTGAACTGCATTACATTGCATTTAGTTTCCAATACAAACTTTAAACCGACTTTCTGTGTGTCGAGTATTCACTTTGCTGGACTTTGTGTGCTGGGTTGAAATAATTTCCTGTGTTTATGGATGTGTACAGATTTATATATATTTCCATGAGTTAACCAGGTAGGTTGCTGCATTCTCTGCAGGGACCTTTGTAGGGTTTTTCTTGGAAACCGCAACAACACCATTTGAAAATAGTAGATCTACATTGTGAGCATGTCTCTCTCTCTCACACACACATGCATGCACGCACACACGCACGCACGCACGCACGCACGCACGCACGCAAAGAATGTGAGCACATTTCTCTTTCCATCACTGCGTACATACAGTACGAGTCAATCTGTTGTTGTTTCCACTTCTGCGTACATACGAGTCAATCTGTTGTTCTCTTGCTCCCATTATGCTGCGGACAAAGCGATGCATACCTGGGTGGGAATATATTACGGCATAATGGCTGCGATCCATATGCATTAGATGAGACTATATTGTGCTATTCCAGCGGCGCGCGGATGGATCGATGTGGTAAATAGAACGCATCGACAGCTAGGGCGCCTGATCGCCCACGGGGAATTATTGCTCCAGCAGAAAACTGAATATGTTGGCGTTCTGCCACACTGTCTCATGACTGTGTACTGTAGACACTGCACTGCACAAATATTTCAGAGATATTTCAAGTTTAAAATAAAAATAGAATAAAACAACAAGTGGAGAGTCGTTGAGAGTTGAAAGGTCGAGGGTCAACAGTCATGTTGAAGTCATCTCTACAGAGAACAGACTGTGTGAAGGAGATGGTGCTACAGAGGACAGACACAGATTAAGACCCTCATCAGGGTCAGGACCGCAGGGGGCTAAACCAGTGACATGGAGAAGTGATAGTATAGGTTCTGTCGCCTCAAATGTGAAGCTTTAGTTGTGTGTGACATGCCTTTGTTCCCGGTTGAAGAAATATAAGGCAAGGCAATTCTTGCTTATCCAGTTCTCCTCAACGTGAACATTTCAACTAAATTAACTCTACAGTCTTAGACAAATCTACAGCGTAAACTGCTGCTGGTGTGAGTAGAGGGTCTTGTGGCTGCGCTGGTTGGGGAGACGTACAGACGTACATACACCGACGTTAAAGCCGTTCCAGACAATCACTTGTTTACGGTTACGAGGGGCTGAGTTTCAGTGACGACGGAATAAATCGTCTCTTTTCCACTAGAGGAAACAGAGTCCATGTGATTAATGACTTGTGATGTGCTTTATTTGGACGATTATTTGTGTAATATATTGAGCATTAAATGTTCTCTCTCTCTTTTGTGTAATACATTGAAAATGTAATGTTGTCTCTTGTAAATATACGTAATATTGTCATCTTGGACCCAGCCAAAATGTTTTTCGAAGGACAGACTTACCTTAAACAAGCCTACAAATATATAGATATTTCCGTTAGTCCGTTAGGCCGGTTAAGACTCACCCGTGGCTCCTGACATATGTGGCCGCGTGCGGTTAGGGTTAGGTTAGGTTAGAGGGGAGCTGGTGATAGGGGGTCGTTGAGAGTTGAAAGGTCGAGGGTCAACGGTCATATTGAAGTCATCTCTACAGAGCAGAGAGTGTGTCCATGTAGATCAGGGGTGTCAAACTGGTGATCCGCGGGCCGCATGCCGCATCTGTGTCTGTCCATGTAGCACCATCTACATTGTAGATGGTGCTACATGGACAGACACAGATTAAGACCCTCGTCAGGGTGAGGACCGCGGGGGCTAAACCAGTGACTGAGCCAATGAAGAAGTCATAGTATAGTTTCTGTCGCCTCGGCTGCCTGTCTGTATAGTAAACCAACGACCGCAGAGGAGCGCCATAGGGAGTGCCGAGTTTTCGATAGTCGGCGGTTTGTTTGAAAATGGCGTCAGGAGCAGGTAAAGAGTTTGGGGGAAATGATGAAGATTCGGAGGATGACATGACAGTATCTGTGTATAGGAAAAAGAGAAGGAGGGATAGTGACCTAAGTGAGCATGAAGATCGGTATATGGTAGGGATGAAAGCTGAGAGTAAAGCTGACGGCGTTTTCGGAGATCAGTATGAGGTGGGAAAGTTCATAGCGAAACGGGTTGGGAAAGTAAAGTCTGTGAGGGTTACAAGAGGCGGAGTGGTGCTCATTGATTGCAGAGACCATGAGCAAGCATACAGGGCTATCAACATCAGGGAGTTTGGTGAGTCCCATGTCCGAGTAGACACTTTCAATCTTGGAGGAGTAAAAAGGAGAATTAAGGGTGTAATCAGTGGCGTTCCATTTACAGTAAAGTCTGACAAGTTTCTTGATGTGGAAGGAGTACGGGATGCAAAGCGGCTCACACGGTTTAGAGATGGGGAAAGAGACCAAGTCTGTTTGCCTAACTTTTGAAGGGGACACGCTTCCAGAGAGAGTGTATTGCCATTACTTGAGCTACAGGGTCCGGCTGTTTGAAAGAGCACCACTCCGGTGCTTCTGCTGTCAAATGTTTGGACATGTCGCGGCAGTATGTAGGGGGATTAAAAGAAAACTGCGAGGGTTGCAGTGAAAAACCAGCAAACATTGTGGGGGAGATCATTACACAGGGTCAGCGCAGTGCCCTGAGAAGGCAAAGGAAATCAATGTGGAAAAGGTCAGAACTGGAAAGAGGGACATGTCCTACGCCGAAGCAGTGAAGAGAGTGGAGGAAAGTGAAGTAAGGAGAGAGGCAGGAGTGACGGAGAAACAGGAACAAAACATAAATGCAGCTGAGCCTGGCATCAGTTTGGATTGGAAAAGTTTTTTGGTGTTTATCGCTATGATAATTAATTGTGCAGTAGAGATCAAAGGGAAGTCGGAGAGAATTACAATTATTCTGGACGCAGCAAAGAGATTCCGGAAGATTGAAGACGTCATTGGAGAGGACCTGGACAGTGTGCTGAGAGAGGGATTCATGCAGCCTACTCCAGGCCCGGAGTAGGAGGCACTTCTTTCGTGTATCGTCGTCATATGTCCAGCTCGGTGTCAGAAAGCCACGCCATTGTCTCTGGTCCCACTTGGAAGAGGCCAGCCTCTGAAGGAGGTCTGTACAGAGGACAGATGGTAATGATGTGGTCGGCAGTCTGCTCAGGCTCGCCACACTCGCATGCTGCGCTGTCTGCCAGGCCCCACTCCTTCATAGCCGATCCGAAGCGTCCGACCCCGGTACGGAGGCGGTTTAGCAGGGTCCAGTGCTGGCGTGGTAGGTGTTCTCCTTCGACTCCGTCTCCCGGGTCTTGATGGATGTCTTGGATGTAGCGGTGCAGGCGTGTGGGCTCAGCCGACTCCCATTCCCGCTTCCAGGTGGTTGCCAGCCATGCCCTAGTAGACAGGTCCTCAGGGATGGAACCGAGCATATCTTGTGCTCTCCTGTTATAGGGGTGACGGGACTTAAGTCTGTATGGGGACGCTGCCTTAGTTGTTGTTTCGTGCAGGATATGCCAGTCGTTTTCTTGGGCTTTCCTTGCAAGTGGAGTACATGGATGTAAATGTTAAATAGCAGTGGTGAGAGGACAGCCCCCTGTGGCACCCCATTTCTCAATCTCCTCAATCTGCTTCTCTTGCCGTCGCTGGTCCTGAGGATAAAGCTGCGGTTGGACAGCATCTCCATTATGAATTTCACCATATGCCGGTCTGAAATTGTCCTTAGCAGCTTTAGGTGAAGTCCACGGAGCCAGACGGTGTCATATGCGGCCGTTAGATCAAGCAACACTACTCCAGCTTTCTCATTGGCCTGAAAGCTGTCCTCAATGTCCTGGGTGAGTAGTGTCACCTGGTCCACCGTTGACCTGCCCTGTCGGAAACCTGCCTGCTCCCTGGGGAGCTGTGGGTCTACTACTGGCTCTATGCGACTGAGGATCATCCTCTCCAGTAATTTAATTAAGCTCAATTAAGAAAGATTGCGATGTGCTCATTGCGCTGATGACGGTCAGGTTCAGAGCCTCAGAACGGAGAGGGCACTTTTCTCCAATGGTCAAAAAGGCAGGAGCTAAAGCGCCCTTTCATAAGCAACACATTGATGAACAACAGAACAACAAGCTGATGATTTCAGACAGGAGAGCAGGTACCGGAATGCTTTTTTTTCTCCTTTTTTGGGAGGGGGGGCCCGCCACGACCGCCATCGATAATTGCGCTGAAAACCTTGACCCGCCCGGCCCGGTTTCAGTATATATTTATGGTGTATTGTCTCTATTATTAGGGTTATTGTAGCAGTCAATTTATATTGGGGGTCGGGAGGGGGCGGGGCCGGGGTCCCGAGACATTGCCAAAGCATTTCCGGGGGTCCCCGTCCAACAACATTGTGAACCCCTGCAGTACAGTACAGTACAGTACAGTACAGTACAGTACAGTACAGTGTAACGAATAGGCTGTAGAAATTAGTTAGTTAATGGCAAAAAAGTTGCCAATAAAGTAGTGTAAAATTACTTATAGTTACTGTAAAAAAGAAGTACAGTAAACTACTGTATACCCTTTTTACAGTTTGTATATAAATTACAACACGTTATTGTAAAATAACAACAATTAATGGTAAACCAATTTACAACATTATATTGTATTCTTTGAAATTACAGCTATTTACTGGCAACTTTTGTTGCCAATAAATAACTGTAAATACTTAAACACAGTATGTTGCTGTAATAATAATAATAATAAAACTTTATTTGTATAGCACCTTTCATGACATCAAATGCAGCTCAAAGTGCTTTACAGAACAATGGAGAATAAAATAAAAGCAAGGCAACGACATTAAAAAACAAGCAGTAATGCAATACAGTGAGGACATGAATAACAAAAAATATAAGATCACTTAAAAGCAATGTTGTAGAAGTGGGTCTTGAGCTGAGCTTTAAAAATGTCTACAGAGGCTGCCTGACGAAGGTACAGAGGGAGCTTGTTCCATGCCGATGGCCCGTAGAAGCAAAAAGCTGCTTCCCCGTATTTTTTAGTTGCCTCTTTTTTTAGGCAAAGCGAGCAGGCCAGCAGTGGAAGACCTTAGCGGGCGGTTTGGGACATATTTAGGCAGGCAGTCATGTAGGTAGGAAGGTGCGAGACCATTGAGAGCTTTATAGACAAGTAAAATAATTTTAAAATCAATCCTAAAAACAACCGGAAGCCAGTGCAGTGATGCCAAAACTGGAGTAATATGTTCTCTCATCTTAGTTCTAGTTAAAACTCTGGCTGCTGCATTTTGGACAAGTTGTAATCTGTCAGTTGTTTTCTTAGGCAGTCCTGAAAAAAGTGCATTGCAGTAATCAAGCCGAGAAAAAACAAAGGCGTGGATTAGCGTTTTTGCATCGTCCAAGGACACATAGGCTCTGATTCGTGCAATATTTCTAAGGTGAAAAAAGGCAATATTGGTAACATGATTAATGTGTGAATTAAAATTAAATTCGGAATCAATAATAACCCCCAGGTTCTTTACTGTACTGTTACTGTCTACAGTCAGGTTGCCAAGTCTGCTTAATATTGATTCTTTCTGCTCACTAGAACCGATTATGAGAACTTCTGTCTTGTCCTCATTTAGCTTGAGAAAGTTCTCACTCATCCAACATTTGATGCTAGACAGACAGGTAAGCAGCGGGTCTAAAGCACAGGGATCATCTGGAGCCACAGATAGATATAATTGTGTATCATCAGCATATAAATGAAAATTGACTCCGTGATTGGCAATGAGTTCGCCCAATGGCAGTATGTACAAGGAGAAAAGCAGAGGGCCAAGAATCGAGCCCTGTGGAATACCAGAACTGATGTCGTGTTTGTCTGAGTCAAACTCGGCTAGATTGACAAAGTAACTTCTGTTTGATAGGTAGGAGGAAAACCAGGACAGGGCCGTACCAGACAGGCCTATCCAGTGCTCCAGACGCTGTATTAAAATTGAGTGATCAATTGTGTCAAATGCAGCCGTTAGATCTAGAAGTAAGAGAACGAGAATGATTTTACAGTTATTTAGTTGTTTTTTACATGCAAAAAGTGTATAATCCAATTAATCAACATTAACCGCCACCACCACCAACCAAAAGGAAACGTAAAATGAACAGTAACCTTGCAGCCTATGTTGTTGAGGAAAGTGTGGGACAAGGAGGACACAACGAAATCAACACAGAGATGGAGATGAAAAGACTCTACAGTGCCATTGATGCTGTTCTGGGAGAGATAGTTGTTCGCTTTAGCGAATGTGACGGGAAACTGATTTCTGCATTGACATCTCTGGACCCAGCCACGTCCGCGACAGAAAGTTTTCTCGATGCCACAAAAGTTAAACCAATCCTGGATTTGGTCGGAGTCGAGATAGTACCAACACATGTTGCACGCGAATACCTCCTGTCAGAAATAAAAAAGGCAGGCCCAGAAGAGAAATTGACCATTCAGAAAATACTGTCAAAACACCACAAAACACTTAAATCAATGCCCACTGTATTTACTAGCACTCCGACTGGCCCTGGTGTTTGGCGCGTCAACAGCAACATGTGAGAATTCTTTCTCAACTCTAAAGAGCGTCTTTACCGACCGTAGACGCACCATGCTGCATGAGAGGAAGCCAAGACTTGTACAGCTGGCTTTTGAAAAGGACGTAACCAAGAAATGCAACACTGAATGGAAGGACGCTGTTCTGAGGAAGTTCCACGCAGGTCACAATCGCCGCCTTCAGCTCTGCTAATGGTGAGTGAAATAAATAAATTAACATAATAATAAAAATATGGACTACAAAATGCATAAGCCTAATTTGTTACTGCTATTATTGTTATTCTCTGTCAGGGTTGGACTGTCCCATTAAAGTTGACTGAATGGCTGATGAAGTTGGAACTGTCCATGGTCCTGGATAATGTTTGCGGTGAAGTAGACCCCCCCCCCCCCCCCCTTTTCCTCCCGACATAAATACACTTTGTTGTTTTTGGTTGGTGCATACTGCATACTAGCCTTTTACTCATATTCCTCCCGCCGTGGAGATGGCGGCATATAAAAGACACTAGGCCTAAATGCTAAACTATTTGTTGGTGATTAATGGTTGATGCATATAGCATAGTCTTTTTTTCCCCCCTACTTGCCTCCCGCCGTGGATATGCTCATTGTGTTCATTGTGTTGTTGGTGCGATGCGATCGTGTTTCCACATGACAGTATGTTTGTTTGTTTGTTCTGTTGGCTACAATAATTAGGCTATATTATTTGTTCTGGTGTATAATTGGAATGAACCTACTTGTAGCCCTTCTCCAAGCCTTTTGTGTTGTTGTTTTATTGCATAGGCCTATGTTTTGAGAGTTTGCTTGCTAGTATACATGTGTGTGAACTTGAAAAATAAAGTGCCCCCCTTGGAAACATGAAGGCCCCCCTGCTGATTATTCCCTGGATACGGCAGTGGGGTGGGTGGGACTGGAGAGAGAGCCGATCTATGGAGAGAGAGAGAGAGAGAGAGAGAGAGAGAGAGAGAGAGAGTGTGTGTGTGTGTGTGTGTGTGTGTGTGTGTGTGTGTGTGTGTGTGTGTGTGTGTGTGTGTGTGTGTTTCATTCCTCCGTGTTTCACAAAAAATCCTGTGTGCAGCAGAGAGGTTTTTCTATTGGAAGTTGGCTGTGCTTTTTCAAGTTTAGAGGAAGCTTTCCTTACTAAACAAGTAAAATATCAACCATTAGTACAGACCATTATACAACTGGGCTATACGTGTCAGCTCATTGTTTTTATATTTGGCAGCCTGGGCCATGTCGACAGGCTAGTGGTCAGAGGCTTGAGGATTATAGGGTTGTCCAAGTGTAAGGCAAAGCAGCTTGCAACATACTGTTCAATCTCCTCCATTATATAGGCAGTCGGTCTATTTGGAGGAGAAGGTGTTTTTTGTACCCATGATTTACTTTCGGTGTTGGTAATATGACAGACTGAAGTGACCAATGTTGGCTGTGAATAAGTTCATGTGTTGCCTATATTCTGTACATTTAGGGCTTGTTTGGACTCAAGCACTGAGACACGTGATGTTTCGAGTGCGTGGTATATCAGAAGCAACTGAAAATATTTGTGTCCTTGATAATGTATTTTATAAATGTGGACTCAAATAAAGAAATTGAAATGTGTGTGTGTGTGTGTGTGTGTGTGTGTGTGTGTGTGTGTGTGTGTGTGTGTGTGTGTTTGACTGTCACCCTCAGATTAGCCATGTGAGGGTAAGTGTAATACTGTTGAAGACCCCTCCCTGTTTTATACTATTGAGTATGTAGCAGTGATGGTTACAAAAGTATTTGTTTCATTTTGTTACGTTTTGTTAAATAGTCTAGCAGCTAGAATGATTATGCTGATTGAGAAGTTTGGTTCATATGGGCATGTGTTAGTACTATTGCCAATAGACAATAATGTGTTTTAGTATTATAATTGTAAATAAAGTAAAGCTGTATTATGCTAAACACCTCCGCTCAGACTACCTGCCAGAGCTCTCCCCTATTCCCTATAGTATGTGGAGGACATCAAGGGTGCAGTGGAGGGAAAGGCCATCTATGTTTTATTAGATGAGACAACAGATGCCTGTGGTCGCTGTGTCCTCGGAATTCTTCTCCCTGGCAGCAGTTCCTTGAGAAAGTCAACTTCAACACGGTGTCCCAGGCAGTCATCTTTTGCCTCAACAGTTACATAATCGACTTCAGTAACGTGTGGGCTTTTGTCACAGACTCAGCAAGCTACATGAAGAAAGCCTTCAACACCATTCTTCATGGCCTGTTCCCCAACTCCAGACACATTACATGTATGGCTCATCTCCTTAACTTGGTGCTGGAGGTCATCCCACACACCTTTAAGGACCTAAACAGGGTGTGTGCTCTTGTGAAGAGAGTCTTCTGCAAGGCGCCTCAACGTCGCCTAGAGCTCCGAGCCTATATGCAGGTGCAGGGCATGGTACCTGTCATGCAAGTGTTAGCAGTTGTGACCAGATGGGGCTCCTGGATTGAAGCTGTCAAGTACCTTGCAGAGTACCTGGACATTCTATATGACTTTATACCCTCTCTACCACTGTCTACCAAGGTTGTCCGGGACCTGCGAGAGCTGCTAGAAGAGAAGAAAAATACTCTAAAGGCCCATGCAGTGTTCATTGCTGAGCACAGCACCGAGATCATGACCACCCTCACCAACCTGCAGGAGACATCCAACCCATCTGCTGCTACTATCCATGATCAGCTGGACAACCTCTACCTGCTGTTTGAATACGGCTGCAGCGCAGGGGCTGAAGACTGGCGTGATGTGACCAGAGAGCAGCTGAGGGGTCTGGATGACAATGAGCGTGATACCTGCTGTGAGCTCTTCCAGAAGACCATGGCTAACCGCTCTGCAAAGCTGCAGGCAGTAATGGAGACACACCCCAACATGCAGCTCTTCAAATCCCTCCCAGTGTTTGACCCATCAAAGGTAGCTGGTCTAAGAAATAACCTTCACGACTATGTCCAGGCAGCTCCCGGCAGGATCCGCCGGGAGAAACTATGCGCAGCTGCGCGACATGAGACTAATTACTTAGAGCGACAGAGAGAGAGAGGAGTGTGTGTGTGTACATGTGTGCGTGTGTGTGTTAATTTAATAAAGGTGCAGACGATCAGAAATCAGCAGAGAGTGAGCAATGTTTGCGCTACTCTATGCCGAATTGAAGTGGACTCAGACCCAGACTTTTTTTTCTCCCTGGAAATAAAAACGTCTGGGTTTCCGAGGCTAATGTCCAGGTGGCCCCTACCCTTACCCATGTGTCAGCTGAGGAATATGGCACCGCTACATCCACATGTACAAGAGTGATGCTGCTGAGGGAGGCAGGGAGGACAGGATGCCCAATCTGTCCACAATAGCAGCACTGTACCTCCATCACCCCACTACCTCAGTGGATGTTGAGAGACTTTTCTCACACTGCACTATGCTGCTTACACAGTACAGACGGAGCATGACTGAAAACAACATTAAGATGATGCTGATTGTCAAGTTCAACTGTCGGCAGCAGAACCCCCACGCACTGTCTGACTGAAAGCCACAGGCTAGCTTACTGGCTGACTGACTGACTGGCTGCTTGGCTGACTGACTTGACTGAAAGCCACTGACTGACTGGCTGGAAGCCACTGACTGACTGACTGGCTGAAAGCCACTGAATGATTATTTAAATGTTGTTTTTTGTCTCCACCAGGCCGAAGGCATGGAGGGATGGGGGGAGAGTATGTTTTGCACTCCGTCCGTCCGTCCGTGTGTCCGTCCGTCCGTGTGTGTGTCCGTGAGCAGCTAATCTCCGGCACCGTTAACCCGGTCGATGCCAAATTTTGCACACACACTCCCTGGATGCCAACGATGAACCTCTGCCCCAAAATTTCCAGAACGGCCTGTTATAGCGCCACCAGGAGGCCGCTTTGTGCAAATCAAGTTTTTGCACAGTACACCTACAGATTTTGTCCAAACATCGCGCAAATTGGTACACAGTCTCTCTAGAGCCATTCAACGAAACGGGTCTTTCAGATTTCTCAGACTCCATCCTGATTGGTTAAGATTGGCTTCCAAAGTTCACAGGAGTGCTCAGTTTCAAACAAAATGCTGCAAATCATGAACACAATCGCGTGATTTCCGTGAAATTGTGCACGCACATTCCCACTAGGCCGAGGAAGAAATGCCACATGAACAATTTCAACTCAGCCTCAAGGTGGCGCTATAACTGGCCGAAAAGTGTTTTTACCTCTAATTTACTTTTGTTGCCCTTTTATCCAACCACCAGATGAAGGCAAGCTGCAATGTCCTATATTCCTATCCTGGTGGAGACCTGTGCCCAGAAGGGCACTTTTTCTAGTTTATTATGTTTTTATTGGTAGAAAGTTTCAACAAGTTAAAACAGTTGAACATACCTTTTTTTCTTCAATCCCCCCTTACCCCATCCCTCCCCCCAACAGTTATCATCATCATTTTCTTTCCTTTAATGATTCCTTCATCCTTCCTTCCTTCCTTCCTTCCTTCTTTAAAAGGAAATCCAGCAGCATATTCTGGGGAGAACAATAGCCACAAATAACAGATCTCCAAGTTCACAATGTACTGTATACCATTGTTATTTCAAAATTGTTATTTAAAAGGTATGTATTTATTACATTATTTATTGAATACGTTCCTGTTCCTGCCTTTCAGTGACACGTTTAGATTGTATTACATACTGGTATTTGTTAATGTATTTAAATGTTCAGAACTGAAAAAAGAAAAAATACAAATTCATTGGTTTGACTAAGGGGTCTTACTTTATGATAGGCTCTTTAAGGCTTATTTAGCGTGTTTGGGGTTGTTATTTTTGCTCCAAACACATTGATTATAGTACTGGATAACACCTTAAAAGGAAAAACACCCCGCAGAATCCAGAGATTTTCCTTCGAAATCACAGCAGAAAACCAGAAGAAAACCTGCAGATTCCGTTTGGCCTTAGTAATGAATCAGCACAAGATGACGCAGAAGCATCCTCTAACCAGGACACTGCAGAAACTAATTTGGACTACGAAATTGACACGCAAATGGATGATCATCGTTTGTTAGACCACCGTGAATGTGCGACTTAATATATATCCATTATTGACACCATAAAGTTTCTCTTTGGAAGTTAAAAAATGTCCTTGTGGTTATGGTTAGGTTAGGGATTGAGGTTTCGGATCAATAGTATGTCGGAACTAAAGCCTGTACCCCCCAGCATGAGTTTGATGATGATCACCAGGAGCTTCGTAGTAAAGCAAACTATAAACAACATGTTATGCTTAAAAATCCATCTCTAACTGGTATAAAAGAGCATTCCTGTTTAAACTCGCTCAATTATTTTCATGTGACTGAGAACATTTGTGTCGACATTATGCATGACATTTTAGAAGGTGTGGCTCTAGTTGAAGTAAAACTGATGCTAAAACATTCCATCTATGAGTTGAAGCTTTTCACATTGGAGCAGTTCAATGACAGATTGAGAAGCTATAATTACGGTTTTGCAAATAAAAAAAAACAAACCTACTGTCATTCTTAACTTGAGGACAGCAGAGAATCCCATAAAACAGAGAATCCCATAAAACAAACAGCAAGTCAGAAGTGGTGCTTATTACTCTTTTTACCCTTCCTAATAGGAGATTTTATACCTGAAGATGTTCAACATTGGGAATTGTTCCTCCTCCTCAGAGAAATATGTAGCATAGTGTTTGCCCCAGTTGTTAGCTATGGTCTGTCTTTCTGAAACAATTGGTTATAGATCACCATAACCTGTTAAGTCTGTATCCAGACAGGCCGCTCACACCAAAACATCATTTTATGACACACTATTAGCGCATGATGATCAAATTTGGCCCACTTTTGAAGTTGTGTATGAGATTTGAGGGTAAGCACACTCCCCTGAAAAGGCATGCTCATGTTGTGTGTAAAAAAGACGTTGTCTTATAAATGTCATGTTAAAGGTGTGTTTCATTGGAAATTTGGTGACCCCCTCACAAACCAAATTACTGTCCCAAACTCCTTTCCGCTCTTTGTTGGAGCTCTGGAAAAAAGTGATCTGCTCATTGAACATTTTAAAGCACTTGGCTATGATATTGTCTTTTGCAGCACAATTCATGTTGCTCACTCCGTCTGTGCATTTGGTCAGGCAGACAGAACTGGTTGTGTTCTTGCTTTGAACTGTGACCTGAGACCTGTGACCTGTGACCTGAATCCCCCCCCACCCCATTTTCCCTCACTGTATATTGTATCTTTTCCCTTTTTTGCTTCCCATATGATGAATTTAGCTACATAGAAATGTCTATTTGTATGTCTCTAAATGTTTGTATGTCTTTAAATGTTTTGATGAATTGAACAATGTGGACCCTGTTGTAAACAAGTGTAATGCTTAATTGGGTCGTCCACTCACAGTTGACAGTCTTTGTATTGAGTTTGTGCTTAAAATGTACTGTAAATTCTACAAACTGTTAATAAATATTTCAATCAATCAATCAGAGGAGAGTGTCTCTTTGGAGAGATTATGCACAATCATGTTTCCAAATTGTGAAAAGGAAGAGGTATTCATTTTTATTCAAGTTTTTACTGTGAAATACTTTGATTATCATCTGTATTCACTTTTTTGTATGCTGAAAATAGCAGATCTACAAGCTCACGTGTCACACTGTGACACGTTGTGGGCTTGTAGATCGGCTATTTTCAGCAAGTGAAAAAACTGTCATTACGACGGCATCAAGGGCCCCCAAAATACATTTTAGTCGACTAAATCAACTGTAGATTTAGTCGACTAAAATCGTATGATATTTAGTCGACTAAAAACTAGAAAAACTATTCAAAAGACTATGACTAAAACTAAATTAAAAATGTACTGCCAAAAACAACACTGGTTCCTAATACTGTACCTTGTGTAGGTTGAAGGTGCGTATGCTGTACGTGGCCAGCTCCACTGCGTCCAGCATGGTCACCTGGATCATCCCATAGGTCTCTGTACCGCAGGAGGGCCAGTACTGGACACAATTCACGCACGCACACAACATGTAGGAGAGTCGGCAAATAGACGGCAAAATAGCAGATCTACAAGCTTCCCAACATGGTTGCGCTGTTCGTCCATGCTAAACCCCTTAATCCCTACATTTCTTTGCCTTTTTTTTTTTTTTACTGTTTTTAAAAACATCGACACGTTGTGAGCTTGTAGATCGGCTAGTTGAACTCTTCAAAAATGTTTGTTTTTTTCAAAATAGGGCCTTAAATATCTTCAGATGGGGTATCGTGGACGTCAGCAAGGGCATGCTGTCACAACAGGTTCCTAGCGCAAAATCAAATGGCTTCAGATCTGACCCAAGTCTCCTGAGGAGAAGTCTGAGGCCTGTCCTGGACACGTTATTATACATCCCACCAACGGATGTGTTTACAAACATTTCAGGGTTTGTCTACAAACGTGTCATTTGTTTACCTACATTGTGGATTTGTTTACAAACATTTTAGATTCATTAACAAACATGTAGGATTTGCTTACAACCATTTCAAGGTTTGTTTAGAAACATTTGGGCTTTGTTTACAAACATGTTGATGTTTGTTTACAAATATTTGGTATTTGTTTACATACATGTCTGTGTTTTTTTTTTCAAACATTTTGGATTTGTTTACAAACATCTGATATTTGTTTACAAACATTTTGAGGTTTGTTAACAGATATTTGGGATCTGCTTACAAACATATGGGATTAGTTTACAAACATTTGGAATATGTTTATAAACAGTTGTGATTTGTTTTCAAATGTATCAGTGTTTGTTTACAAACTTTTTTTTGTTTACAAACATTTTGAGGATTGTTTACAAACATTTTTTTTTTTTTTTACATCGGACCATTATGATGCGATGACCTACATGGAAGGGCATGGGAGATCTTAGCAGCAAATCTTAGCAGGAGCATGGAAATAAATTGCCTTTTTAATGTCAATTTGGCCTTGTTTAAAGGTGATATAGACAAGTTTTCAGCCAAAATTTAAAATATATATAAATGTATTTTGTTGGCCTTTTTTCCCTCTATCTTTCCCTATATTATGATGCTGAGGTGTTCTCCTGCAACAGCACACTCTCCCTTTGGCCCCCTCAGGCTGAATGCACTGTTTATATCCACTACGGGACGTCGGGGGGGATTTAAACTTTTAGCCAATTGCAGTGTGAGGCTGTGACGGTGTGTTCAACCCAGCAGTATTATAATGAAAACACGATGCAATTTCATTGCAATGTATACTATTATCCCCATATCTTAGTTTCACCATTGTTCATTTGAAATAGTATGTTTATGATTTAATATGTAAGCCTATTGAAATTATGAGAATCGCTATGTATAGCGCATGGTTGGGTGGTCCGGCCGTCCCCATATCTTAGTTTCACCATTGTTCATTTGAAATAGTATGTTTATGATTTAATATGTAAGCCTATTGAAATTATGAGAATCGCTATGTATAGCGCATGGTTGGGTGGTCCGGCCGGCTTGACGCATGCATTCAACCCGTGCTCGCCAGCGGTGACAAGCCGTCGCGGATCATCATAGCGATTTTTCTTCATTGAAATGAATAACCGTGGACAGAGTAGTTCACATGAACGATGCTGTAGTGGCATTTGAGGGGCAATATATGTTTTATATACACGATTACAAATAAAAGAGAATTGAATTGAGAGCCAGTGAGTCTCCTCCGCTACTTCCTCATTTGCGGAACTTGTCGTGTCAGTCATGTGATATTGTGATTATGCTACAGTTACCCTTAAAAAAATGTCAGCTCAATGTCATTGTTGTAACTAAGATATCGATATAAATTCATATTTTTTTAATGTCATATTTAGCAGGGCTGCCATATTTCAGAAAATGTCAAGAGTGAGACTCTAGTGTCTTAATGTGTTCGACGCCGTCTGAAGTGCGGCGGCGATTTGGCCCGTTTTAACGTTGATATTTAACCTTAACACTGATGTCTTCACCTCCATGCCAGCTGCTCTCCCTGCGCTGACAGCCTCCTCATGCTTAAAGTAGAAATGAAAAAGATATCTATCTATCTATCTATGCTCCTCAGACCCAGCCAGCCAGCCAGCAAGCCACACACATAGTACTCAGACCCAGCCAGCCAGCCAGCCAGCCAGCCAGCCACACACATAGTGCTCAGACCCAGCCAGCCAGCAAGCCACACACATAGTGCTCAGACCCAGCCAGCCAACAAGCCACACACATAGTGCTCAGACCCAGCCAGCCAGCAAGCCACACACATAGTGCTCAGACCCAGCCATCCAGCAAGCCAGCCACACACATAGTGCTCAGACCCAGCCAGCCAGCAAGCCACACACATAGTGCTCAGACCCAGCCAGCCAGCAAGCCACACACATAGTGCTCAGACCCAGCCAGCCAGCAAGCCACACACATAGTGCTCAGACCCAGCCAGCCACACACATAGCTCCGTAAGGGAGTGGTTGCACCACTCAAAAAATCTTCAAAAAACTGAAGAGGCTACTGGAGATTGGAGAACCTGATTTGGACATGATCTGATGCAGGACAATGTCACTATGACAGAAAGAGAAGATGGATCTGGCCACATTCACCCCATAATCTCAGTGGAAATTGGGGAATATGTCAGAAAACTGAAATTTGGAAAAAATCCTTATTTAGTTCAAACACATCTGTGGGCTCTCTCTCTCTATGAACAGAGTCGCGATGCGGCCCCTCCCCCTTCACTTCACTTCACACACACACACACACACACACACACACACACACACACACACACACACACACACACGACTTTGTCCCTATAATGTGCACGGGCTATGGCACCGTTCCACTTCCTCATATCACGCAAGAGACGCCACACACGCCCAGGCCGTAGCGTAACGGTCTGGGCACCGGACTGGTGATCCAGTCGCGGTGTGCCGCGGGTTCGACTCCCGAACCCGACACGGCCTTTACCGCATGTCATCCCCCCATCTCTCTCCCGTTTCCTGTCAGCCTACTATCTGTCCCTTAAAAAATCAATAAAAGGCGTAAGCCGCAAAAAAAATATCTTAAAAAAAAAAAAAAGAGACGCCACACACCAGTATAGAAGAGAGATAGTCACAGGTCACTTACTCACTTGTTGTAACTTGTGGGGGCTATATTGTCTTCCATGACAAATATTTCGAAGCGATGTTAAACTCCGCATGGCTCATTTCCATGCGTCACTCAGTCAGGGACCCTGCTGACGATTTTGGTCCACTGTTTACCCTCCTGCATATATCAGCGCTGCATGCAGATCGGCTATTTTACCGTTTGTGAGGAGCGTGCGTTATTACGCGGCGGAGCCGCAGAGAAAATTGTTATTTATCATTATAATGCGTGTGAAATGGCATGTGTGGCGTGGTGCGTGGTAAAGGGTTAAATTGTGTGACTGTCACACTCAAAGGGTGAGACATGGCAGCTCTGTATAGCCATACGAGCGCAATATCCATAGCGTCCCTCCCAGCAGCAACAACAACCCCATAGCCTGAAGTGACCTGGCTCAGCCAATAGAATGACGGGGGGAGGGGGGTGGAGCTAGATTTGAATTTGTTTGGAAACACTCAATCACTTCTATGTACAAACACTGGAAACTTGTCTATATCACCTTTAACAAAGATTCAGAGGAATACAGGAATACATCCCACCCTAGGAAAAAAATCCTATTATATGAACATATTTGTATATGCCACATAACATGTGGATATATATGAACTATATATGTCAAATATGTTCCCTATAAATCCACACAGGTATATGCACATGAACCTGCATATGGCATTATGCAACATAATAATGGTAAATGTTGCATTTATATAGCACCTTTATCCAAGGCGTTTTACATAGGTTGTGCATTACATTCACACAATGACAGAGTACACTTCGACATTAACTCTGGGGGAGCCCGGGTTCGAAATGGCAACCTTGTGGCCACTACCACTGAGCTAGCTCTGGTCCATAGCTCAGCAAAGGGCATTGGGGCTATGGACCTGAGCTACCCCTGAGCCACCACCGCCCATTCTGCATAGGCTATATTTGCCATATATATTGGCATTTATACTGTAGGCTATATATTTCCTTTCCGTGTGGGGAGTGGGAAAACAAACACCCCTATTGCAAATGCATTAAACCTGAACGATAACCCACCTTTTTAATATAAACAAATATTTAACAAAATTAGTGAAAGAGTTGCACCAGGTGACTATCCTATTGCTGCACCTTCTCCATATGTGTTTCCTATTCAATATCCATATTGATTTACATAAAAGTCAGACTTTTAAAAACTTAGTCTGATGTGATAATAAGACAGATTGCACCATAAATGAATCACCCACCTCAGTGGAAGTCAGTCAGTCAGTCTGCCTGCCTGCCTGCCTCACACACACGTTTCGGGATGCATACTTAGTTTAGACTAGTCATTGGTTATACAGTACATGGGTTAAGGTTAGGTTAATGTGTGCAGCCCCGTCAGAGGTTAGGTTTAGGGTGAGGGTTTGAGATAGGTTGTAGTTGTAGGACTAATGACTGGTCTAACCAATGACGATTCTAAACCAAAAACTGTCTAAACTAAGTACTGCACCCACTTGTACATGTCATTAGTGTATCTAGACTGGTAAATCCTCCATGGATGAACATGAGCTTCCCCAACGCACAGGCTGAGTGGCCCCTTCTCCCCTCTGGAGCAGTCCCAGAAACCTGTGGTTTGAACCATGTGTGGGCGTCGAAAATTAAACGCATGAAGCACGTTGCAGTACTCGTCTCTGTAGTACAGACTCCCTCCCCAGATGTACGCAATATCTTCAATCAGCACAGCTGTGTAGCCATAGCACATGGAGGGAACCTCAAGGTGAGGTTCCCTCCAGGTCAACTTCCTTCAGAGTAAACTCAGTGTGTTGAGGACCTGCACACCAATCTGATCCTCGTTCCCGTCAGTGCTCCTTCCAAAGTAGTACAGCCTTCCTTAGGTGATCCTCTCTGATGCAACGTCCAGGCAAACATGTTTAAACAGTTAATGGTTGATTGAAGTAAACCTGTTTGTTTCCTGCTCTGTAGAACAACGAAGAGCTCAAGAGCCAAGGAAAAGTACAGCCAAAGAAGTTTGCTTGTAGAGCTCTCTGAATCTTGGTCGAAATAGTCTTGAAGAGATCTGTGGTGAAGAGTTGAGTCTTGGAGAATCTCCACTCTCTCTGAGGCGGCAATGCTTTTTATCATACTGGCTGGATTGTTCGTGTCATACCGGTGAGGTCACATAAGTATGACATATGTGGGCATGGCGGACATGCTGGGAGGCCATAGTTATCATCCACAGTGTCGGATGGATTGTGTGTGTGTGTGTGTGTGTGTGTGTGTGTGTGTGCAGAAGATCCATTCTGCTAGCACTTCTGACTGTTACCAGTAAGACCTCGCCCTAAAGGCCGTGCACGCATCTGCCATTGGGGGGGGGGGGGGGGGGGGGGTCAGATCAACATGGAATTCATTATTTACTGGCCATATATGGAGCGTGTCTTGAGTGTACAGAGTTTGATGAGGTCAGATCAACATATATTCCATATGGTGATCTGACCTCATCAGCTCCATATGGAGATCTAAGTGTGGCAGCGGGGGCAGTGTCTTGCGTGTACAGGGTTTGATGAGGACCCAGGTAGGGCCTGTAGCGTACCAAGCTGGGTAATAATAATAATACACTTTCTAAGAGGTTGAAGGCCGACTGATGACCTGAAGTTTCTTTAGCCCGTGTTCCACGTTATTTAATCCATGTTTCGGAGCTGTGTGTTTAATTCACAGTTTTTTAATAATTAAAAAGAAAAGAGCGGATTTGTCGTGGACCTGGTGACGAGGCCGTCGCGTTATGATGACGAAACCGGAAATCGAGCCGTGCTCGAAAACGGCTCGAAATTGAGCCGGAAACTCGAAAATGAGTTCAATGCAAGTGAACGTCATTTTGACTGGACTACAGCAGCCCCCACAGCCTGTTGTCGTTTCGCATCGCGATGGCGGCATGTTTTTCTCTTCAACAACAACACATGGGACTATTTTCAGGTGGATTTTTGTGGATCAAAGCTGCAAATACTTTGGCGTATGATCCAAAGGTAATAAAATAATCCTGCCAGCCTAGGTGGTTTGGCTATATTAATCTAAAGCCGTCAACGTGTTAATGAAAACTAGGTACAAGGTACAAAACACATAATCAATATAAAGCAGTCATATAAATAAATACATTTCCAAAATGACCAAAACACCACAACACCACATAAGCAAAATACCAATATGTATAGCATAGTAGTGAATATGTATAGTTTATTATGTATAGTGTATGTATAGTTTCATCATATAGATATTCCACTGTTACCTTCTTAGCTTACGCATGTTTCATGATAAATGCTTTTATGTGATGTATTCCCATGCTTTTGTTCTTGCCTAAATGTAAGTCGCTCTGGATTAAGAGCGTCTGCTAAATGCCTAAATTGTAAATTGTAAATTGTAAATTGTACAACAATCCCACAACCATAATGACACGAACCAATAACCATAACATTGACATTCACCTTATTCCCAATGGCATGACGTCACTCTGACCATATTATGAATGAATGTATGTATGTATATATAGACAATATTTTAGGCCAATACAAAAAGTCTATAGGCCTATGATACATACATTTATTTTGAGGGTCTTTAGACCCTCAAAATCGACACGCTAATGTCTAATAGCCATAGGGTAATTGTTGAGGGATGCAGTCTCCTATGCTGCATTTGGTAGCTACAGGGTTAAAGTGGCTATGCATATTTGCCTAGATAACCTTTGAATTCCAGGCTAATAAATCGTTGATACTCCCGTAGCAGGAGAGGCTTGTAATGTACTCAAGTAAAAGTACTGTTTATATTCAATGTTATAAGGTTCAACTGATACATTATAATACTATATAAATGAACCTTTTACAGATAAATACTTTAGGGTAAGACAATACTTAAGAAGGAAAAGAGTAGAATGACTTACTGAAGGAAAACTACCAAGACATGACGCAATGAGGGGAGTCAGCACACAGTCAGCGCATACTTTTCAAAAGATTATATTAGCCATTATATGTTCTGGGGAGCAAAACGGACTTTACAAGACAGCATCGTGAAAATTTCTCCCCCGGACAATATCCGGGAATACATTATATAGGGCTTGCAAAACAAAACAAGAATGACATAGGAAGCAATTCATTTTGGGTTCATAGGCTAATAAAATGGTAATATTGGCGACCCCTATTGCCGGGGAGGTCTACTTAGCTGACGTGGCCACTCACACTTCCTGGGAATTCCCAGAAAGTATGACGAATGGGAAGTGAACCATATAAGTTCAGAGGTTATCAAACAGTGACTTACAGCGGCACCTTAAGTTGGGAGGACAGTGTTGGAGACTAAAATAACATTATACCGACGTAATTAAAGCAGCGAGCGAGACGAAGCGTCTCCCGCGGCGAAGGTCGAAAAACATGTTGTTTCACAAAGGGAAGCAGTCAAATCAAAACAATTCTTTATCTCCCGTAGGCTAGGGGAGAGAGAGTTACTATATCTACACATGGAAAATTACTCCTTCATCCACCAAAATACTCAAAATACCTATCAGCCTATACCAAATGTCCCACTTTAAACAAAAGAAGCCTGTCGGCTGCCGCACTATAACAATGATTTTGAAGCACCGTTATCGAGAGAGAGAGAGAGAGAGAGAGAGAGGGGGGGGGGGGGGGGGGGTGGTTGTGTGCATGCGTGCGTGCGTTGCACGGTTCTATTCTGATGCAGAAAGTGACACGGTTACCACCTGCCACGGAACACAACACAGAAATAGATTCCCAGATAGGACCCACCGGGGGCCGCACCACAGTGGCACCGTCGCTCATGAATATTCATATGGCTTTATGCTGGAACTCGTCCCGGCATTCACAGACAGAGTGGAGTGTGTGTGTGTGTGTGTGTGTAGGGGGGGGGGGGGGGGGCAGTGAAGGTGTGACTGCGGGACTGAATTGTTTTGAATTTTTTCATGTCTCATGAAAGCCGCGAATCATGGGTGGGCCACATCCGCTTTGAACATGACCAGACGTGTTTGCTTTCGCTCCTGCCCGCCGACTGACTCAAAGTCACTGATTTTTATCAACTTTGTTTTTTTCTTCTTCTGGTGTATGGACCCCTACCTTAATACACCCAAGGGACTACATCAAGTTGTAAAAAGGGAATTACAACATCTTTCCCATAGCGACTTTTACCTGGTCAGAGACTAAACAACGGTAAGCGCCCTGGATACGGCATAGGAACTATTCAGTCCTTAATAGCCCGAAGAAACAAGCTCCAGCTTCAAAGTGAAGAGATGTTTCTGTTTCATTATTTTGTTACTGTCTGGCAACATCAAAAGTAACCCTGGTCCCGTGAACACACGACAAAGGACAAGACTGCTCCGTTGTGGACAGGTAACGGTGGAGAACAATGGACTCGCCGTGGACACAGCAACACCAACTAGCCAGGCGACGACCAACAACAACACCGCCTTCCTCCCCAGCCAACCTGCACACCCATGCTGGATATACACGCTGACATCCCGGTTGTGAATATTATATTCGCAAGAGCCGAGCGCGTCCCAGGCAACGGCAGGAGACTGAGGAGGGATAGACCGGCGGTGGCAGTCAAGGCACAAGACACGGTCAACACCACCATCTACAGGCGTGAAGAGTCTCCGCATCCAACCACGGGGGACAACGCGGCTGGAGACGGACCTAATCGGCCTCATCGGGATACTTTCCCTGCTATTGTTCCAGTCGGCAACATGGCTCAATCAACCCCACCAGAGCCTTCAACGTCTACAAACCTTAACGAGGGCCCCCGCCCCACCCACAGCCCCACTCCCGCCACCCCACGACGACCCAACGCACCCCCCACCCTCCCACCACGGCAACCCGCGGCTACTGCAGACACCAACAATGGCCCTCCACTCCCCTATTTTAACATGGAGGACATTAACAGTATTGCCAGCCTCAACGGAATCCATTTGTTTCACCTGAACATCAACAGCCTTGGACCCAAACTGGCTGAAATCAGACAAGTGTTCCAAAGCGGTAAGGCAAACATCCTAAGTTTCTCTGAAACAAAGCTGGACGAGTTCACCAAGGACCCAGATATTGAAATAGAGAACTATACTATCAATAGGAACGACATAAACAGGCGTGTGCATGGCATGTGCATGTATATTCACAAAGACACTGAATGCGTTACTCGTACTGACTTACAGCATGATGAAATTGAAACTGTGTGGGTTGAATTAATTTTCAAAAATGCTAAATCAGTATTAGTTGGCACCGTCTATAGACCGCCCGATCAGCATGAGTTATATGATATACTTGAGGGGTGCTTAGCTGAGGAGGAATGTGTAGAGAAAATCCTGATTGGCGACTATAATACAGACATGCATCGTAAGGAAGCACCTGTGTTTAAGTCATTTAGTCGGTTCTGTGATCTGCATAGTGTCAGTCAGTTAATTAACCAACCCACAAGAGGGTGTGATTCTACTCAGTACTAAACATCATGGCTCCTCTGAGAACCATCAGGGTCAAAACCCGCTCTGAGCCATGGATGAATTCGGACATACTGACTGCAATGAAAGCCAGAGACAACAAATGCTCTGAACTTCTTAAATGCAAGTCCAAGCTAGCCAAGCGCAAGCGCTTCGACAGTGATCTTCAAACTAAACTGGGCAAACTAAAAACCCAATGTAACAAGCTAAGAAACAGTGTAATTGCCATGACCAAATCAGCCAAAAGTAACTTCATCAATGATAAAGCAGAGGAAAACAAAAACAATCATCGGGAGCTCTGGAAGCTACTAAACAACCAACTAGGTCAGAAACAAAAAAACAGGTTTACTAACATAAACATCAAATCGAATGACACCCTCATCACTGACAAGCTTGATGTAGCCAACCACTTGAACATCTTCTTTACAAACATTGCAACAACGCTGGTTAACAAACTGCCCTCCCACTTTTGGTGTAGAGCACATCAAAGCCTTCTACAAAAACCTAGGTGTTTGTAACTGAGGAGGTACTTAAAAAAGTGCCCTCCAACCCCACAAGGCCACTGGCCATGACAATATTCCCTCAAAATGTCTCAGAGACTCAGCCATTTCCATAGCTCCAGTCATCACCCACATAGTAAAACTCTCCATCAAACAGGGACAGGTCCCCCAAGATTTTAAACTGCCCAAAGTAACCCCCCTGTACAAAAAAGGGAGTAAATTAGAAACTGGCAACTACCGCCCATTTCTATTCTAAGCTCCATCTCGAAAGTGATGGAGAAAATTGTCTATGAACAGGTTGAAAATTATCTTGCGACTAATAAATTGATGTACGAGTTCCCACTCCACTGACACATGCCTCCTCTATTTGAGCGACCACAACAAACACGAGGTGGATGCTGGAAAATAATGCGGCATGGTCATGCTGGACCTCCAAAAGGCTTTTGACACCGTGAACCACTCCATACTGGTTAACAAGCTTAAAGCTATTGGTTTTAATAGCACATCAGTGAGCTGGATGCAATCCTACCTGGAGGGGAGAGAACAGATGGTGGAGGTGAACGGAACACTGTCCCCCCCCCCCTCCTCCCAGTGAGCTGTGGCGTTCCACAAGGAAGCATACTAGGGCCTTTACTGTTCCTAATATATGTAAACGACATGACATCAGCTTGTGACTGCAACTTGTTCCTGTTCGCAGATGACTCAGCACTGCTGGTCTCGGACAGGAACAAACTGCAGGTTGAAAAGACCCTCAGCTCTGAACTCGGTAGAATCGGCACCTGGCTCGCTGATAACAAACTATCCTTACACCTGGGAAAAACTGAATCCATTCTCTTCGGATCAAATAGTAATCTCAGCAAGGCAGATGGCTTCTTGGTTAGAGTGGGTGAAAATATTATCACACGAAAAGATGAAATTACCTAGGTTCCATCCTGGAGGCCAATCTTTCCGGTGATAAAATGGCCACCAAAGTAATCAAAAAAGTAAATCAAAGAACAAGATTCCTTTACAGGATCTCCTCACTGGTCAACAAAAACACCTTGAAGACCTTAACAGGAGCCCTCGTACAAGGTTTATTTGACTATGCATGCACCTCTTGGTACCACAGCACCTCAAAGGCCCTTAAAACAAGGCTCCAGACCTCCCAAAACAAACTGGTCAGGCTCCTACTTGGCCTCACCCCCCGAACCCACCTCACCCCTGCCCACTTTGACAGGCTGGGATGGCTTAGGGTCGACGACAGAGTACAGATACAAAGATACCCATGTACCTGTCTAAATACTTCCTTAATGTAAACGAAGTCCACACCCACAACACCAGAGGGAGTGCAACAAACCATGTACAACCCAGATTCGGCACAAACAAGGGATTAAATTATTTTCACTCCTATGCCACCAAAATGTGGAACGCCCTACCAACAGTCATTAAGACACGTTAATCCCTTGACTCTTTCAAAACCGCTCTCAAAGGGCACCTACGGACGGCTGCAATTCGAAACTGGCCCCCGTTAAATCTGGATCCCCCCCCCCCCTTTTCCCCTCACTGTATATGTTTCTTTTCCATTTTTGCTTCCTTTATGATGAATTCCTGTTCTATTCTTTAACTATATAATGTCTATTTGTACGTCTCTAAATGTTTTGAACAAGGTGGACCCTGTTGTAAACAATTGTAATGCTTAATTGGGTCGTCCACTCACAGTTAACAGTATTTGCATTTAGTTTGTGCTTGAAATGTACTGTAATTCTGCAAACTGTTAATACATATTTCAATCAATATTGAAATATTATTTCAAAACATATTGGTTGTTCAGTTTGACCCACCAGTTTTGGAGAGAGTTGAGAAAACAGGCTTGAAAGGTTCACTTCTGTGGACTCTAACATTACACCTAGCTACATGTTTAAGCATTTATCTCATATCTACATGTCGATTCAGCGCTGACACTTATTTCAGACATGCTCTAGTATGTGCTATTAACTAATTTTGGATACAAAAAAAAGATATAACCTCATCACAGCCAGACAGAGTAAGTGGAGAGGGGCATTGGGTCTGATGGTACCACAGGGCCGCGACTGCTGGCACTTTTTATAGTCTCATAAAAGGGTAACCCTTCATTTTACGGTACGGTAATTACCAGGTAACTACCATGTAGTTGATTGATTGATTGATTGAATACTTTATTGAAAATATATTTCAAAAGGATAAATTCACAAGAAAGCTGTTAGGCTTGTTTCCATTGTGGTCCTCTTGGGGAAAGGGAAGGGGAGCAACAGACAATAACAGTACAATACCGACAAAAACAGGAGGCAAAAAACAAACATAAAACAAAAAACAGGACAAAATTCATATAAACTGACCAATAAAACTGGATTTCTTTTATTTTTTCCCCCCTTACTTTTATTAATGTTTTTTCATTTGTGCCATTTATATATTCTACACTATATTTACACTATATTTTCGGCCAACCATCTTTTTAATGTGGATTTAAAAATATCAAAGGAACTGGTCACCTTGAGGCTGGAAGGCAAGCCATTCCACTGAACTGCTGCCGAGTACAGGAATGATGTTTTTCCCATATTATTATGAAAAAGGCAGGGTTTAAAATCAGTAGGGCTCCCTCTGGTGTAGTGCCTGTGAGTATCACTAACCGTTGCAAAATAGTCACTGAAATATTTGGGTGCTAAATTATTTCTAATCCTGTGAACTAGACACATTTTAAATTGGGATACTCTCTCCTCCACTTTAAGCCACCCCAGACTGGTGAAGTGGGCAGGGAGAAGATGAGTTCTAGGATGCAACTTCCGGATCACTCTAACCAGTTTATTTTGAGAGGTCTGGAGTTTCTTCTTGAGGGTCATAGAAATGCCAGTATACCAAGATGTACAGGCATAATCAAATTGACATTGTATAAGAGCCCCAGCCAGGATCTTTAGGGTGTTTGAATCTAAAAGGCTAGATATTCTAGCTAAAAATTTTGTTCTTTGGCTTACCTTTGAAATTACTTTTTGTGCCATATTTTCTCCCGAGAGCTTGTTGTCCAAAATGCACCCCAGGTAAGTAATGGATTCCTTGGCTGCCACTTCCAAGTCCCCCACCACTATTTTAAACCCAGGAGACTTCTTCAGTTTGTAATTTGACCCAAAGAGAATGGACTCAGTTTTGCCAAGATGGAGAGATAGTTTGTTGTCTGATAGCCAGACACTGACTTTAAGGAGTTCAGCACTAAGTAGCTTTTCAACCTCTGCTTTCTCCTTATGAGAGACTACCAGTGCTGAATCATCCGCAAAAAGAAGTAAGTTGCAGTCAACGGCTGACTTCATATCATTGACATATAATAAAAAGAAAAGTGGACCTAAAATGCTCCCCTGGGGGACCCCACTTGATAGAGTTAGCGGCGAGGACAGGGTGCCATTCATGTCTACCACCTGTTTCCTTCCCATCAAGTAGGACCTCACCCACTGAAGTGATACACTGTCAAAACCCAAAGCCTTAAGTTTATTCAAAAGAATGTCGTAGTTCACCGTGTCAAATGCCTTCTGGAGGTCCAGCATCACCATGCCACAGTATTTCCCTTTATCCACCTCTAGTCTAATATAATCTGTTAGATAAAGCAAACAGGTGTCGGTGGAGTGGGACTTTCTAAAGCCCGATTGCAAATCAAACAAGAGGTTGTGTGTTGTCAAATAATTATTAATTTGCTCATGTATAATCCGTTCCACAACCTTTGAGACGGAACATAAAATGGATATAGGTCGATAATTTCCGGGATCCGATTTGGTTCCCTTTTTGTACAAGGGTACAACTCTTGCCAATTTAAATAGACTGGGAAAGTGGCCTTGTTCAATTGATAAATTTGTTAGGTAGGTAATGCAGGGAGCAATAACTTCAGCTGCATCAACTAGAAATCTGGCCGGGATGTTGTCATGACCCGCTGCCTTTCCAAGTTTTAGGGCTTTGAGTTTTGTCAGCACCTCTTCCTCTGTTACTTTACTCAGGGAGAAAGCATCAGACTGGACCCCCATTTGCTGGTAATAGCTGTGGATCCCCTGTGGATCACCAAACTTATTAGTAGCAGCAGGAAGTTTCTGCACCAATGTATTTGCTATGTTTGTGAAGAATTCATTAAATCTACATGCAACTGTAGCTTTATCATATGTTATAGACCCATTTACCTCTAAGCCTATGCTACTTTGTTTTATTTTGGGATTTTCCTGGGTCCCTAAAGGTTTTAGGGTTGACCACAGCTTTTTCGGATCATTCTTATGCTCCTCAATTTTAGTCTTAAAATAGTCTTGTTTTGCCTCGATTACCATTCTCTGTACCTTATTTCTAAGAATTTTATATTCCTTGAAATCACCAGGCAATTTAGATTTTTTGAACTTATATAGTGTTTTATTTCTCAGGTGAATGGTATTCAAAATATTTTTATTTATCCAGGGTTGGGTTCTCTGTTTAGTCCTAGTCTCCTTTAACGGAGCAGCATTGTCAAGCTCATGTAGGAAAATCTTGTGAAAACGTTCCCATGCTACATCTACATCACAACAATTTGTGATGGTGGTCCAGTCTTTGTTCTTGAGCTTGTCAATAAATGGGGTACTCTCATAACCTTTAAGGTTTCTACTCTTGATAGACTTATGGCAATTTATGGGGGACCTCTTGACCTTTCTAGTACAGAAAGTTAAAAAGTGGTCGCTAATACCATACACAATGACTCCACTGTGAATGATTTTGTGTTTATCCGAAACCATTATAAGGTCAATAACAGTTTCACTATGTTCAGTTACTCTAGTGGGATCTCTAATCAGTTGGGTTAAATCATGCGTTTTCAGAAAGTGATTTAGTTCTTTGTACAGCGGGCCTTTACTATTATTAAAATCAATATTTACGTCACCCAATAAAATTGATTCGTGGTTTAAAAAATCATGACTAGTACAAACATTTTCAAGGATTTCAATAAAATTTCTCTGGTCAGGAGGTCTATACACAGTGCCAATCAATATCGGTTTACTCTTAGGGAGTAACACATCAATCCACACGGCTTCTAGGTTGTCATATTCAAGGTCCTGTCTAAACTTGAAATCTAAATCTAACCTAACAAAGATACAGACCCCGCCCCCCTGTCTATTTCTATCCTTGCGGACAATGGCAAAGTTTTCAATTGCAACTTCGGAGTCAGTGATGGAAGAATCCAAATGTGTTTCAGAGAAGCACAAAATGCTCGGATTGATTTTTTTTGCCAGCTCACGTAACTCACTGATCTTTGGTAATAAGCTGCATATGTTTAAATGAAAACAGTGCAAACCCTTTGATGTAAAAGCAGAGTTGTGTTCTTCAGTAAAATCCAAGGTGACCAGCGTTGTAGCCTTGGGCGGCTGTTTACAAGCCGCCAATTGCAACTCCACTGCCGCGCGACGTGTGACAGCCTTCTCGCCACCATCCAGACACAGTAGCCCCTTCTGTGTCTCATCGGTTGCGGGGTGCGCGCATGCTGTAACGGTTTCGGTGAAGCGCGGTGGCGGTGGTTCAGCCTGCATCTCCCCCGCTGTGCAGAGCGCGTCCGGCGCCTCGGTCGAGTGCAGCCGCCCCCTCCGCATCTCCTCCGCGTCACGGAGGCCGAATCCCGTCTCGGCAACACCATCCACGAACAGCAAATCACCCGGTGTCGACAACATTTCCTCCAGGTTTGCAGGCGCATTTTGTAACAGGTGGTCAGTTGCTTCCACATGCAATTGTGTTGGCTTGGGGCGGTCCGCGTTTCTCATGGGACCAGGGCATTGATGTATATCGCCAGACAACAGTAGACAGAATAGTATTATCAGTTTGTTGTTATTTCGGCGTCTGCTCCGGCCCCGGGATTTTCGCTTGCCTCCGGTGTAAAGGGACTTAACCCAAGCATGAATGACACTCCGGCCGAAGCCAAAATGTTTGTAGCAGCTCGCATCTTCGTCGTATGCGCATGGCTTAATATTAAGGCCATACAACGGCTTGACGCTTTGGCTGTAAGAAGAGTTTGTTGTTCTCAGTTTGGTTTCTGAGAATTTAGTTGCGTTTGGGTTATTTATAAGGTGTAAAACTAGAACATGAAACATGAGAGCAACCAGCACACCTGTCCAACCTGCCGCCGCCATCTTGCCCCAGCGAGTTATGCAGTAATTACTGTATAATTACCTGGTAATTATATGGAACTTTTTTTCCTGACAACTACTAGGTAATTAACCTGTATTTATAGGTTTTTACTATGTAATTACCAGGTAACTACCCAGTATTTATATGTATTTTCTCTGCTACCAGGTAAGTTACCCATTAGGTACCAGGTAATTACCTGACAACTACCAGGTAATTACCCTGTATTTATAGGTTTTTACTATGTAATTACCAGTTAACTACTCAGTATTTTAAGTATTTACTCCGCGACCAGGCAGGTTACCCATGTAGACCCTATAGGTAATTACCAAGTATTGTCAACAACTACCAGATAGTTACCGGGTAGGTTTAAGTATTTACTGTGTACTTACCAGGTAACTACCCAGTATTTACTATGCTACCATGCAAGTTACCCAGTAGCTACTAGGTAATTACCAAGTATTTTCCTGACAACTACCAGGTAATTATATGGTAACTGTGTTCACTGTGTTTACATGGGTACTACCCATGTAAACACATGGGTAGTTACAGGAGATTGCCAGTTGTTACCAAGTAATTCCCTGACAACTACAATGTAATTACCCGATAGGAACCCAGTAAGTAAGGAGGAACTGTACTGTGAAAGGAAGTGTGTTCTATTTCCATGATATTACCATCTACCTACCTGGTAATTGTAGATTATGATCCTCCTCCATTACCCATCATGGTGTATTTTGAACATAACAGATAATAACTAGGTATTTACACAGTTGGACCACATACATTTACAAAACGTTAACAGCTAAAACCTTTCAAGTTACCCTGTAAGAAAGGTGGAACTGTACTGTGAACGGAAGCGTGGCTTATTTCCATGATATTACCAGGTATTTACCCACACTGATGAAAAAACTAAACTCCCTATGTTGAGATTAAATGAACAGATTACATGTGTTCAACATCAACAATTCATGTTTGACCACAGAACGTGATTAGAATGTTTTGAGTTCAAGTGAGTCATAAACTTATAAGCTCTGAAAGTGATTCAATCACATTGACCTAATATATTTCAATTGAGTCAAAAGCATGGTGCGATTTAGCAGGAAGTGCCCAGGTCTCCTCTTTCCCCCTCTTTCGCCATTGCTGCTGGACGTGCTGGTGGCCTAGAAGCAGGGGAGGCATATGGTAAGGTTATGCATCTTAATTATAATTATTATAAGCCTGATTTCCCTGGGTTTTCATGCTGGTGTTGTTATGTTAACAATGCTAGCGCAGGTTAGCCATCATGTCATCTTGCGTCAGACTAGAATGGTGTTGTGTTATGATGCTACCAATGCTAACGCAGGCTAGCTTGCATGCTACCATGTTTCCTCAAATGATTTACATGATTAGCTTGTTATTTGACCGTGTTCAACCTAACGTGGATATTGTCCTCGCATCAAACAAACTTTATACTGAGCAGATTGGACCTTCCGTTCCAGAGAAATTCACTAAAACGTCTTAAAAATGAACATTAAAAAAGACGATTTTCCGCGATTTCCCCCTTTCCTTTTTAACTAGTTTAATGACTGTCAGCTGATGACTATCAATGAAAGAGAGATACAAACTACTACTCTGCTTAACACTAAACAGAAAGCTTCACATGAGTTTAGCATTGGTAGGATCATAACACAACACCATTCTAGTCTGATGCAAGATGACATGATAGCTAATCTGAGCTAGCATTGTTAACATAACACCAGCATGAAAACCCAGGGAAATCAGGCTTATAATAATTATAATTAAGATTCATAGCCTTACCATATGCCTCCCCTGCTTCTAGGCCACCAGCACGTCCAGCAGCAATGGCGAAAGAGGGGGAAAGAGGAGACCTGGGCACTTCCTGCTAAATCGCACCATGCTTTTGACTCAATTGAAATATATTAGGTCAATGTGATTGAATCACTTTCAGAGCTTATAAGTTTATGACTCACTTGAACTCAAAACATTCTAATCACGTTCTGTGGTCAAACATGAATTGTCGATGTTGAACACATGTAATCTGTTAATTTAATCTCAACATAGGGAGTTTTCTTTTTTCATCAGTGTGGGTAAATACCTGGTAATATCATAGAAATAAGCCACGCTTCCGTTCACAGTACAGTTCCACCTTTCTTACAGGGTAACTTGAAAGGTTTTACCTGTTAACGTTTTGAAAATGTATGTGGTCCAACTGTCTATTACTGTGTAAATAACTGGAAATTGCCAGGTAACATGTTCGAAACATCCTGGTGGGTAATGAAGATGGATTATAACCTACAATTACAGTGAAAGTACATGGTAATATCATGGAAATAAGCCATGCTTCCGTTCACAGTACAGTTCCACCTTTCTTACAGGGTAACTTGAAAGGTTTTACCTGTTAACGTTTTGTAAATGTATGTGGTCCAACTGTGTAAATACCTAGTTATTATCTGTTATGTTCAAAATACACCATGATGGGTAATGGAGGAGGATCATAATCTACAATTACCAGGTAGGTACATGGTAATATCATGGAAATAGAACACACTTCCTTTCACAGTACAGTTCCTCCTTACTTACTGGGTACCTATCGGGTAATTCCATTGTAGTTGTCAGGGAATTACTTGGTAACAACTGGCAATCTCCTGTAACTACCCATGTGTTTATATGGGTAGTACCCATGTAAACACAGTGAACACAGTTACCATATAATTACCTGGTAGTTGTCAGGAAAATACTTGGTAATTACCTGGTACCTAATGGGTAACTTGCATGGTAGCAGAGTAAATATTTATAAATACTGGGTAGTTACCTGGTAATTACATAGTAAATACTTATAAATACCCGGTAACTATCTGGTAGTTGTTGACAATACTTGGTAATTACCTATAGGGTCTACATGGGTAACCTGCCTGGCCGCAGAGTAAATACTTCAAATACTGAGTATAGTTAACTGGTAATTACATAGTAAAAACCTATAAATAAAGGTTAGTTACCTGGTAGTTGTCAGGAAAATACTTGGTAATTACCTAGTAGCTACTGGGTAACTTGCATGGTAGCAGAGTAAATATTTATAAATACTGGGTAGTTACCTGGCACAGTAAATACTTATAAATACCTATCTGGTAGTTGTTGACAATACTTGGTAATTACCTATAGGGTCTACATGGGTAACCTGCCTGGCCGCAGAGTAAATACTTCAAATACTGAGTAGTTAACTGGTAATTACATAGTAAAAACCTATAAATACAGGGTAATTACCTGGCAATAGTGGGTCATTTAACATGGTAAGTTCTGTGTAATTACCAGGTAATTATACAGTAAATAGTTATACATACAGGGTAATTACCTAGTAGTTGTCAGGGGAAATACTTGGTAATTACCTAGTAATTACTGCATAACTAAATAGTAGTTGTCATGTCAGACCTACTATTGTCATGTAGTTACCAGGTAATTACATGGTAGTTATCTGGTAATTACCGTACCGTAAAATGAAGGGTTAGCCATAAGGGTAATGGAATCAATTTCATCAGGATCACGCTACAATTCACTGTAGTGCCGTACGGTAGTGCGGCGGTGGCTCAGGGGTAGAGTGCCTGGATGGTAACCGTAAGGTTGCCAGTTCGAACCCGGGCTCCCCCAGAGTTACTGTCGAAGTGTCCTTGAGCAAGACACTGAACCCCTAATTGCTCCCGATGTGCTAGTTGGTGCCTTGCATGGTTTCCGCTGCCATCGGTGTATGAATGTGTGTGTGAATGGGTGAATGTAATGCACAATCTCTGTAAAGCGCTTTGGATAAAGGCGCTATATAAATGGACCATTTACCATTTACCATTTACCATTTACGTCCATCAAATACTTTCTCTGAGGACCGCGCTGTGTTATTTTAATACCTCGGGGGAAATCAAAGACCTTAATCCTCCTCGGATCAAAACAGAAGCTTTCTCTGTTCATTTGAGTATGTCACTGTTCTCCTCACTGTCATTAAAGCCCAGCTGAAGATCTGTTCTCCTCACTGAAGAGAACCACTGTGGTTTCATTGATTGATCGTCAGAAACACACACATCAGGCTATCACTTTATAGCCTATGAGGAAAACCAGTGCAGTGTCACACAGACACACACACACACACATGGCCCGACTTTATATGAGGAAAATCAGTGAGAGGTACGGCCGCACGCACGCACGCACGCACGCACGCACACATGCACAACCACAATCTTAAACTATGATACAGTAACTCATTCAACCCTAATAATAATCAAAAACCGGCGTGTGTGTGTGTGTGTGTGTGTGTGTGTGTGCGTGCATGCGTGCATGCATGCGTGCGTGCGTGCGTGCATGTGTGCGTGCGTGCGACAGAGAGAGAGAAAGAGAGATAGATAGAGGCTGAATGGGAGAGAGGAGAGAATCTGACTCACACAATGACAATAGAGACCAATATAGAGAACTATGTATGCTGCAATTGCTGCATGCCAACAAAGGGCATACAGTGTATATGTACATATACACTGCACGTACATAGACTATACTACACACATGCACGTGCATAGACAACTACACACACACAGGCAAGGCTTTGAAGGGACAGTTTCAGCAAGCAGTTCACGTGATAGAATATGGATGAAAGTGAAGCAGTGAAGAAAATACATTATGTGTGACTGTATGTACAGTGAGTCACCTCGAGGCCATTTAGTCTGACTGTGTGTGTGTGTGTGTGTGTGTGTGTGTGTGTGTGTGTGTGTGTGTGTGTGTGTGTGTGTGTGTGTGTGTGCGCGTGTGTGTTGACAGCGAGCCGGAGTGACTCCCTTATACATGATTGAAACGTTTTCTCACTGGTGACACGGACGAGAAGGAGACAGAGACAGAGAGAGAGAGAGAGAGAGAGAGAGAGAGAGAGAGAGAGACAGAGAGAGAGACAGACAGAGTAGAATATAAACTAGAATGTTATCTGGCCCTAAACAGTCGCTTATCGGTGAGATCGTTTCAAACGTGTTCCTGGTTGGAGTAGAAGCCATGAGGGGTACCCCGTTCGCGTTTTCTTTTGGACTGTCTTGAGCGGAAGGACTTTACGTTTTGTTGGATCAAAGGAACTATAATAGACTGCACTGCCCGAACGTGCACCATTCCGTTTGGAGAGAACTTTAAGATTGGTTTGGGACGGGAGAGGGGGTTTGAAAGTAATTGTTTGTTGGGTTAAGTTTGTTTTCCTGTTTATTTTATTTAGTAGGGAGAGAGACAGGGACAGACTGACATTTTGTGAAGTGTCTTGTTTTGAGTATCTTACCTTTGTTGTTTTGACAGCTGCGTTTTGAGCGTCTCTATAAAGACTATACTCAGACTACAACCCTACGATCCCGTTGTTTTATTCCTTAGTTAATGATTTGCCTGGTATAGTGAAGGAAACTGCCCATAGATCCGAAGTCCCGTTAGTCCGAACATGCACTGCTCCCGTGCTTGCGGTTAGCTTTAGGTTTGCTCCCATGCTTGCGGTTAGGTTTAGGTTATAGGGTTAGAGATAGGGATAGTAATTTCGGAACAATGAACCTTCTGACTAATGACACGGCACCGGCATGGGTACATATCTTCATCACATCATATGCTCATATGCTGATACGGGACATACGCATCGTAGCACCTGACAGAAAACATTACTTGCATGCTGAAGATATGTACCAATGCCAGGGTATAATTGCAGTTTTCAATGGTGACGTAATGATGATATGTTTCAGTGTCGGGTGCATGGATTATATGCTGCTACGGGACATGCACATCAAACGACCCAAGTAACCACAGTATACCGCTAATCAATTTACAAATTACATATACATATATACATAGAGGCATTTCCTTTAATCACCCGGAACCGAAACATACATTGTATTACGTCGCCATTGAGAGCCAGTTATACACTGGCAAAGGTACATATCATGTCATACGCAGCCATGGCATACGCATGAAACGACCTTAATTGGTTAATAATCACGTAAGAAGTCAATGTTTTTAAATAGTTTAAAATTAATTACGATCATTTACAAGGATCAAAAGAATCAAGGTTCATTGAAGAGTTGTCAATAGAATAGTTTCTTTCAGTCTAACAGATAAACCCAAAGAAGATGCTTCAATATATAATATACGTATATAATAAGAATTGAAGATGGCCTTCAATGACATACAGGACATTCAAACAGTGCAGTGTGAGTAGGCATGGCAACAATCGGTAACATGGCATTGGTCCGACGTCCCGTTGGCCCGACCTCCCGTTGGTCCTACCGGTCGGACTAAAGAGAGCCCCTACCATTCCCCATAGCCCGACCTCCCGTTAGTTCGACCCGTCGGGCAGTTCGCACTAAAGGGACGTCCTGATAGTTCGACCTCCCGATATTCCGGCCACTGTCAAAACAGCTTTTTCAGAGCGCATTAAATGTCTTGTAATGTCATGTACATGTCTTGCGCGGAGATATCAGAACCGTTCAAAGCTGCTTTTTCAGAGCGCATTAAAGCAGCTAATCAATAGCTCATAGGCCGCCTGACATTGCATTCGGATTTGATTTAGGCTACGCACTGTGAATGTGTTCAGAATGTGCGCACCGAAAAATAGCCGATCTGCAATCTCACAAGCATGCATAAGACAAGCTGTCTGTCTGTCTGGTCTTGTCTTGTCTGTCTGTTCCTTTATTGATTCCCGTCGGTAAATTCATGTGCCATAGAAGGCTATACATACATAGGCTATATATTGTCTATATAAAATGGAACGGATCGTACTGCCCTCTGCCAAGGCGCACGATGCACGCGTGTCGTCACTCAGGTCTTCCCTGAGTGCTGCATGTATTCGTGTTGGGTTGTGTATAGGCCTATAGCCTATACTATATCATTATCCATAAGGACCCCTCCCCAATGGAAACAATTGGGCGTCTATCAACGCAGGAAAGACGGCGCGTGCACTGCGCCTTGGCATGCAGTGTCCGTTTCATTAACAGTTAATGACAGTTTAACACAGGCTACGTATAGGCCAGACAGACATTCTAATAAGTTATCGCTTGTAGATCGGCTATTTTCGGTGCGCACATTCTGAACACATTCACAGTGCGTAGCCTAAATCAAATCCGAATGTAATGTCAGGCGGCCTATGCGCTATTGATTAGCTGCTTTAATGCGCTCTGAAAAAGCAGCTTTGAACGGTTCTGATATCTCCGCGCAAGACATGTACATGACATTACAAGACATTTAATGCGCTCTGAAAAAGCTGTTTTGACAGTGGCCGGAATATCGGGAGGTCGAACCAACGGGACGTCCCTTTAGTGCGAACTGCCCGACGGGTCGAACTAACGGTAGGTCGGTCTATGGGGAATGGTAGGGGCTCTCTTTAGTCCGACCGGTAGGACCAACGGGAGGTCGGGCCAACGGGAGGTCGGACCAGCGGGCAGCCCCCCAACAATCATGGACATTCGTAAAGAAAGATTCATATACCAGGAATGTCCCCAAGGACTGCAAGGATACGATTGTTGACCTTAAAGAAGGAAATTACCGCTGTGAGAAATGTAGAAGATATTCCTGAGTTCGAATATAGACTCAATATAGCAAACTCTCGTGGGGGGAAAGTGGTGTCATGCTCCCAGGAAATAGTTGAAGTTCTTCTGGATCGGAAGAGAAGGTCACTGAAACATCTGAGAAAGATTGACAGCGTTGGATTGGCTTTCCAGGATATTTTATTCACCGATCATGTCTTTTAGATCAGAGATGAGATGAAGACATAACGAGAATAATCAAAATTGAACCACTGGACCACAGGGAATATAGCAAGAGTCTCATCGACAACGAACACGTCCTTGTACATCAACTTCATTGACTTTGAGAAAGCTTTCGACAGTTTGGATAGGGCAACTAATGGACCACAATGGAATCCCCACCAAGATCATAAACCTCATCAAGAACTCCTACGATGGAACCTCATGCAAAGTAATGCATGCAGGCCAGCTTTCCCAGAGCTTCGAGGTCAAGACAGGTGTTGAGCAGGGATGCCTACTTTCACCATTCCTGTTCCTCCTGGCAATCGACTGGATAATGAGGCCAGCCACCTTCCGATGGGAAAAAGTTCCAACTCGGAAAGACAGACGGATATATCTTTATTATGTCACCATTAGGAGTTCTCAACAGGCCCGGAAATTAAGGCCCTCATCAAACCCTGTACAATCAAGATAATATCCCCACTACCAATATATCTCCATGGAGCTGACCTGTTCTGCCTGATCTGACCTCATCAAACGCTGTACACTCAAGACATGCTCCTTATATGGCCAGTACAGAATTCATTCCATGACCGCCCATGCCAAAGTGTCAGCGCTCGCCCAGCATGTTCTCGCCCTTAGGCATTTTACTGGTCTTCACCTCCAAAAACTAGGTACGTAGTAAATAGCTAAACCTAATAATTAAATATTGAAACCGTTATTTCACAGAGACGCTGAGATCTGAGAGTTTGTAGCGGTCTACAGTACTTGCGCGCTCTGCTTGCACACTAACACTAGGCTACTTGGGTGCAACAAGCAGGTAGGTGTCTCCTATAGGGTAGGTACCCTTACATGTTCTCCATGTGTCTCCTAGGGTATAGGTACCCACACATGTTCTCCCCGTGTCTCCCTGGGTAGACACACTCACATGTTCTCCCCGTGTCCCCTAGGGTAGACACCCTCACATGTTCTCCCCGTGTCCCCTAGGGTAAGTATACCCTCACAAAAAAACATGCAGTAATCCCGGTCTCTATACTGCTTCCCCCTGGCCACCCGAGGCGTCACATGGAGGGGAAAGAAACAGGTCGGAATAACGTGTTCCTTTCACGCGCTACATCCAACCGGGGAAATCCCCCTCCCCCTTTCAGGTGAAAAGAAGCAGCTTGGACTCCTCATTTATAGAAGGAAGCATGAGGTCAGTCCGTTGCTCTCCCTCTCTTGCATTAGATAATTGACACTGGGTGAAAAAAAAGGTTTACAAAATAGTGGGATACATATTTAATAAAAAATAATTTAAAAAGGTAAACGCAGAAGTAAAATGATGTTATAGGGTTCTTAAGCCCACTGCTGTATATCTGCATATTGTCCACAAATACAAATAGTCCAGGGTGTAAAAAACACCATATGGAATAATTCAACCCACACTGTTTTGGGGTTCACACTAATCAGTGGTCAGATGGTCAGATGGCAGCAGTTATGACATTATAAAAGTTTTAGTTGTTAACGATAGTTCAACTTAGAGCTGTAATGCTCCATCATCCGTCTGCTCCAATCAGATCTGCGTTACCTTGTCCGCACCCCTTTATAAACGGTCCTCACTTCCCTTCGCTCATCTGTGCTTCCGTTCAGGTAGTCAGGTAAACGCCCATCGATCATGTCAGATCCAGATGACAGCACCTCTCACCGCCGCAGCTCCAGGCTTGCTGCCGCCGAGTACGTCTCCTGGCCAGACGAACTTATTTACGCCGCGCTCTCCGGCCACGGCATCGTTCCCGAACGGGGCCTAACCCACTCTCAGCTAGTGGATCTCCTTCTCGCCACCATCGAGTCCTCGCAGACTCAGCAGCACGAGTCCCCCAGCCAAGGCAAGAGTAAGGGTAAAAAGAAAAATGCAACCCCGCGTTCAGCCGAGCTCACCCAGGACGAACCCGGCGGCTCCCAGGCCTACGCTGGCCCCGTTCAAGATCCGCATTCGCCGCCATCTCACGACTCCACCGCCCTGCTGCTGTCAGCCATGGCCACCCTGGCCAGCGCAGTCGGGGCACTCGAATCACGGCTCTCTCAGCAAGCGCCCGTGTTCCCTCCTCCAGCGGCCGGCAGCGCCACGCTCTCGTCCTCTTTTCCTCCTCCAAACAACCCAGTGCCACCCCACCCGCGGTCCGGGTTCACACTCTCCTCCGCCCAGCCAGTTGCCCCTGCCGGTAATTATTTCATTTCTCCCTTTTCCGCCATTTCCTCTCACCTCAGAGCTTAAATAACCGAAGGGAAGGACGTTAACCTAGCCTCTCTCATCCTCCCCACTCCCGAATGCGACAGAAAGCTGGTAGGCTCCGACCAGCTCTCTGCCGTGTTCCGCGCCTCCGATCCCCGCCTTAACCGTTCCCTCGACTTCTGCGACTTCGTCATAGCCTTCGGCCTGTTTAGGGACACCCTGTGTGATGCCTTCCCAGAGCGTAGATCCGAGTTAGACTCCTACCTCGCTCTCATTAGCGAAATCAAACGTAGATACGGCGGCCCCATGTTTTACGATTATCATAAAGCCTTCTCAGCTAAAGCGGCTAACTTCCTCGCTCGCTTCAATTCTAGACTCAACTGGGCGTGCCTAGACACAGAGCTGCTCATTCTGCACGTAGGCGGCCACAGGGCCCTTACCTGCCATCTGTGCAACCAAGTAGATCACTCCGCCGAATCATGTCCCAAGTCCGTGTTTCTCGCTCCCTCTGTGAAAAAAGAAAACCGCCCAAAAACTTCGAATCCTTCCGCCTTCGATTCTCAAGATCCCTACCCCCAGGACCAGCCCCCCCCGGGCCAGAGGGACTCCCGCGGAAGAGAGGTGACTTTCTTTAACAACATGCCCATATGTAATAACTTTAACGAAAATGTCTGTACTTTCGGTAAATGCCAATTCTCTCACGTCTGTAGCTACTGCAAAGACCCCCACCCAAAGTCCGTGTGCCCGAGGCGAACCCGCCCTCCGAGGGATGCCAGCAGGGAGGGTCCATCTCACAAAACTCCTCGATACTCCAAACCATTCTAAGTAGCCACCCCTCCACCCCCATCCACATTCACGCTTTATCCGCCGCTCTATCATCTCACCCCGACCCAGTATTCACGGACTATCTTCTCACAGGCTTATCGCAAGGTTTCCGCGTCGGCGTTCTCTCACCCCTCACTCACTCTCACGTGTTTCCTAATCTCCAATCTGCCCTGTCAGAACCAGAAATAGTCGCTTCTCTCCTGGAGAAAGAGGTTCTCAAAGGCTTCATGGTAGGGCCCTACCCCACCCCGCCTTTCAATCCGTTTCGCAGCAATCCCATCGGGATCGCTACGCGAAAGTATTCAGGGAAAAAACGTTTAATCATAGATCTGTCAGCCCCCGTCACGACCTGTGCCCCAGCGTAAACTTCATGATTCCGCTCGAAAACTTTTCTCTGCATTACGCTTCTATCGACGACGCAATAAAACTCATTAAAATAGCAGGCCAAGGCGCTTGGTTGGCAAAAGCAGATATCACAGACGCCTTTAAAGTAATGCCAATCCATCCGTCCCAGTGGTCCCTTTTCGGCGTTAAATGGGAGAACTTGTTTTATTTCGCCACTCGCTTAACGTTTGGCTGTAGAAGCAGCCCCCACATTTTTAACCAGCTTTCGGAGGCGCTCTGCTGGGTTCTGCTGAACGTTAACCGTCTACCCTTCGTCCTCCACCTTCTCGACGACTTTCTGTTAATAGATTTTCCCTCCCAGTCCCCCCCCACCAGCCTCCGTTCACTCAAAGAAACGTTTAACGCCCTAGGGGTTCCCCTCTCGTCCGAAAAAACAGTCGGCCCGGCCAAGTCCGTCGAGTTTCTCGGCATCCTCCTAGACTCCGTAGAAATGAAAGCTTCCCTCCCGTTGGAAAAGCTAACTCGTGTCAAAGAATTAATCCAGAGCGCCGCTTCACCGCGCACCAAGCGCCAGCTGCTTTCACTTCTGGGTCATTTTAATTATGCAATCAAAATAATTCCCCAGGGCCGCTCGTTCATATCCCGGCTGCTGGAGCTGGCTAGCAGCGTCGATTCCCTCAGCGACGTAGTTGTTCTAGACGCAGGCTGTCAGTCCGATCTCTCATTTTGGTCAAAGTTATTGCAAGATTGGAACGGTATTTCCCTCTTCTATCACGACCCCGTAACTCCGGCTCACGAAATGCACTTATTCACCGACGCGGCGCCTTCTGCAGGTTTTGGGGGGATCTTCCAAAGGGAATGGTTCTCCGACAGATGGCCCGTCGAACTAACTCAGCCACCGGTTTCTATAGCCCACTTCGAACTGTACCCCATCGCCGTAGCCTGCAAGCTCTGGGGGTCCCGCTGGGCTCGCAAGCGTATAGTGTTCAACTGCGACAATGAGGCCACAGTCTTCGTCATAAATAAAGGCCGCTCCTCCTCCAATCAGATCATGCCCCTTATGAGATTCATCACCTGGTCCTCCGTCATGCTCAACTTCACGGTCCGCGCAGCTCACGTCCCCGGCCACCTTAACAATATCGCCGACTGCCTCTCTCGTTTCAAACTCCAGGAGTTCCACCGGCGATGCCCTTCCGCCAAGCCACTCCCCCTGATCTGCCCGGCGCACCGAGAACTGGTTCTGTCCTGATGCCCCACATCCATCACCTCCGTGCTCTCACCAACATCTATATTAAATCCGCTTTCTCCCCCGCCACTGTTTCCTGCTATGCCTCGGCCTGGCGCAAGTTCGGTCAGTTCTGCGCCTGTCACTCCATTCCCCTCTTCCCAGTACTAGTCTCGACCGTCGCCCCTTTTCTCACTTTTAATTTCAAGTTTAACCACCTCAGCCACAGCTATATGAACAGCCTATTAGCAGGGGTCCAGTTCCACGCCCGCCTTCATGACCCCTTTTTCCCTAGCCTGTTCACCAACCAATATATCAAACTCCTCCTAAAGGGCTTTCAGCGATCGTCACGCCACGCCCCAGACCAGCGTCTCCCCATTACTCTAAACATTCTCCACTCCCTCGTCTCGGAACTCAGGAAAGGAGTCTTCACTCCGTATTTAGACCTCCTCCTCGAAGCCGCCCTTCTCCTCGCCTTCTATGGATTCCTTAGAGTAGGCGAGTTCACAACCAGGTCCACGGCGTTCGACCCCTCCAGAGACGTCTGCGTCTCCGACCTGCGCTTCACCCCCACCTGCTTCAACCTATCTCTGAAACACTCAAAAGCCGACCGTGACCACAGAGGCTGCCTCGTCTCGGTGGCCAAGGTCCCCGGCAGCTTCTGCCCCTTCTCCTCCATGCTGCGCTTCCTCTCCGCCAGAAAACGCTCCTCCGGCCACCTTCCTCTCTTCAGCCTCCCGAATGGTCTCCCTCTCCACCAGCACGCCTTCACCTCTCACCTCCGCTCCCTGCTCCAAAGATGTGGCCTCCCGCCTGACCGTTACTCCAGCCACTCTCTGAGGATCGGCGCCGCCACCACCGCTGCTGCCAGCGGCGTCTCTGTCCCGACCCTGCGGGCCCTGGGCAGATGGTCGTCCAACGCCTTCTCCTCCTACGTTAGACCTTCCTCCGCCTCCGTGCTCGATGCCCAGAAGTCCATGGCGTCCTCCAGCGCGGTACCTACATTGACTGGTGGATGTGTCGGGTGGCGGGTACCTCCTCTTCTGCCCACTTCTAAACATGTTCTCCCTCTCCAGGACGCCCATGACTCACTTCCTCCTAAACGACGGTCGACCCGTCCTCCGGCCACACGGGCCTCCTCCGCCGGGAGTCTCCCTGTCTCACCACCATCGCCAGGTGAACCAAAGTTCTCGCCACTGCTCCTTCTCGCAACCCTCTGCCGAGAGGTCGTCCACTCCTACGCTACTAACCCCACTCTCTCTTTTCCATCCGCCTCTGCAAGGTCCCATCTCCGCAGGCTCCTCTCTCTCTCCTCCAGGCCCCAGGCGGTCCAATGGCGCCCTAGGGCAACCCAAGCGGTAAACGACCTCCAGGTATGTTCTTTAAATTCCTTTTGGGGGGCAGGCTCAAGAGCCCCCCCTGCCTCCGCCAGGCAGGATCCGAACCGAGGCTCTGGTCCGTCCCCAGGGGGCCCACGCCAAAGCTCCTCCACTGTCTCCTCCTCGTACCGTCATCATTCTGTTATCATTCTGTTATCATACTGTCAGTCACTTCTCTGTCCATTCACTCAATCCCAGCTCCATACTGTAATCAATTCATCTGCAATAAATCTCACCTCCAACCTCCACCCTCCGTCTTAAGTGTAAGCTCGTTAAGAGTTGAAGTTTTAGTTGTTAACGATAGTTCAACTTAGAGCTGTAATGCTCCATCATCCGTCTGCTCCAATCAGATCTGCGTTACCTTGTCCGCACCCCTTTATAAACGGTCCTCACTTCCCTTCGCTCATCTGTGCTTCCGTTCAGGTACCCGCCACCTCCCCGACGACCGCCCAGCAGCAGGCTCCACCAGGTCGGCCCCAGGGGGGCAGGCTCAAGAGCCCCCCCTGCCTCCGCCAGGCAGGATCCGAACCGAGGCTCTGGTCCGTCCCCAGGGGGCCCACGCCAAAGCTCCTCCACTGTCTCCTCCTCGTACCGTCATCATTCTGTTATCATTCTGTTATCATACTGTCAGTCACTTCTCTGTCCATTCACTCAATCCCAGCTCCATACTGTAATCAATTCATCTGCAATAAATCTCACCTCCAACCTCCACCCTCCGTCTTAAGTGTAAGCTCGTTAAGAGTTGAACTAAATTTTATATAGCTGAAGCTCTGAATTAATCATAATTCTGAGGTCTGAGTTAAACTGAGCTGCACCATATGTATGCTGTCTGTCTGGAAATCACATGGGTTGACTTTAATTTATGTCCCCACCAACCATGGCAGTGTTCGCTCCCTTATACGGCTGGTGTTGTTGGTGCAGGAATGAAAGGCTTGGCCAAAACATGCTCAACTTCCAGATAAATGTTTTTGAGCAGTGCTAGCCGCTCCCAAAAACACACATTCTGGTCGCACGCACGCACACACACACGCACACACCCGGAAGGAGGGATAATTACAACCATCTGCCCAAGTCAACAACTGTGCTTCACTCCAACCGCACAGCACACTTCACAATGCAGGTGTGATTTTTGAGTTATGCAACCACTCCAAGGAACAACAATGTCCGTGTTCACCTATGTGTTCACCTATGTGTCAGTGTGACGTTAATGAGCACCAGTGTATGACTATGAGTACCAGTAGGGGCGCTGTTGTGCCAGAAACAGAGAGAGGGATAGTGCTGCACTGTTGACTGCTAATGAGAGAGAGAGAGAGAGAGAGAGAGAGAGAGAGAGAGAGAGAGAGAGAGAGATGGGGGGGAGTTTGCACCACTCTGTTCACACGGGTGTGATTTTTACAGTAATTGAGTGAATGTCATTAGTTACTTTACAGTACAGTAAATGTAATTAGTTACTTTTCCATCACTGCAGTCGGCAGGGGTTGGAAAATGTCTCTTTAGACACACAGCGACCATCTAAAAGCTGCAGCCTGTTAATACTCCAGTCGTATAAATAAAATAAAAATGAGCCATGGCTGCTCAGACTGGCCTGTTTGAATATGAAGCTAATGTAACATATTTTGCCCTCAAAGCACAGCGGACTCCAGTAAAGGTGAACAGCCTTAAGTCTTGTTTAAGAATTAATGTCAGGATGAGAAATGGACGTAGCCAATAAATTATAAAATGACGTGTCTGGACTCTGGGCTGGAGGGAGGTTGGCAAGGACGTGCAGCGTGTTACAGAGGCAGGGGCTGAAATCCCGTAAGAGGGCACTTTGGGACAAAAATAGCAAAGATAGCAGATCTACAAGCTCACAACGTGGCGTGCTGCGACGCGTTGAGAGCTTGTCGATCAGCCATTTTCGGAGCGCAACCCAGCACTCGTTTGCTAGTGGAGATGTGGTGTAACGACATGGATCTCTTATCTAAACAAATTTGTTCAACGCAAAATACTGTGTGTTCAAGTTCAGGAGACTTCGGAAAAATAGCCTGAATGCGGCCTTTCGGTATGGCATACATGGAAAAGGAGTGGCATTTTGCATTCCTTTCATCATGTAGTAAACGCTGCAGTCGTGGTCTGGAGAGGGCAGTTGTTTTACAGACGGGTAAAAGGGCAGGGCCTGAAGCCCCCTTTGATGTCTATGTGTGCACGTCCCTGGAGGTTGGCACAGCACAGCTGTCAGCTCCGTTTCACCAACGTTTCCTTACACACAAAACAAACGCTGTATTTTCAACTGAAGAGACGTATTGATGACAGTTTCTTTGCTTAAAGGTATATTCAGAGATTTCACTTAATTCAAATATTCTCTTTTTGTTTTGTTGTGATAATCCTCCCTACTACTGAGTGTGCTGACCATATAAGGAGTAAAAACCTTATGTTTTGTTTTTGGCTAGGTGGCCCAGCCTTCATCCAATCAGGATAGAGAGGGGCCTTCCGCCAATCACGATCGAGCGGGGGCGGGCCTTGGTGTGGGTGCTGTTGGCCTGTTGTGCCACCCCCCCCCCCCCCCCCCCCCCCACTGTAGTGTGTGCATGTGCACATCTTGTTACCGGGGCAGACCGGGGTTTTTTCCAAATCACCCAAATCACTGAATGCTCCTTTAATTTCTGTTTGCCTTTTAGACTATGTAATCACAAATTGCACATGCACTGCAGATATGACAAAAAACTTAAATGTACAATTAACTCACTGACACATTTAATAATGTTATACTTGTGGCGCGTTTTAATCTTGTAGATCAGCTATTTCTGCTGATTTATATTTGTTTGAGCATTTTTCCAACATGGAAACAATTATGAAAAGAAATATTGTGATTATCTCAACCGTCACCAAAGTGTCCTTGCATTAAAAACAACACTGTATTTTATATTGAAGTAAAGTGTTGCTGATGTGAGTTTGTGCTGAGTGCGAGATATGAGGATGTGATGCGACGGAGTATAAAATGATCCCAGTGGCTTTACAGCGCTCTTCTGTTAGAATATAAAATCTATATTAAGTCTCGTTGGCACAGTACAAGCTAGGGCTGACCTTCGATTACGTTTTTGATGATCGACGCTTCGATATAAATTTGTTTCGATCTTCGACGCTTCGAAAGTTGAAACCCAAGGGGGGCGCGAGGCGCGATGCGCGATGCGAGGCGAGCAGTGACTCTTTGGTTTAAACAACGCTATAGCGGAGAGAAAGGCATGCTTGGATTGGTATCATTTATTTTAAACAATAAGCCTTTAGGGATGACCAATGAACTATAGGCTTAAAATAAAAAGCGATATAGCTGCAGAAGATAGAGAGGAGCGCATATTGGATTGGTCTTTTATTTAACAATTAAACAGTGCCTGAAACAGGCATTACCTCTCCATCAAATACAAATATATATAATCCAAACTCCTCTGTCAATTGTAAACGAACGGTAACATGAATGAACTCTTCAAGCCTGACACTTGTCAGAAATAAAATCAACCACGGTTAATTTGATTGATCATAAAGTTAATGTGACTGTGAGTGTGCGTATGGGAAAAAATATATAAACTCCACAGATTATAGATCACTTGGAATTATAACAATCTGTTGAGTATTGCCTGAATAATGCCACTAGTGAAATCCCATTTTTATCGACATGCAATGCCGATGGAGAAATCCCACATAGTTAAATTACCTCATAGTCATGCTGCATGCGCTGTTGGTCGATGAAGAATTATAATCCAAGGTTTGTCAATCATATTATGGTTTATGGTTGAAAGAAAACCATAATAAGTAAACTTTAAGAAGAGATCTGCAGTCATTGTGCTGCAGACAGTGCAGAGCGCATGAGAGCAGCTCCGCTTGCTAATTGAGTTGACATTTGTGCAACTTCACTGCATGGCATTACAGTAATTAGTTATTTGCCAGCACCTGCTCCAATATAGGCCTAAATCAAACTTTATTTATATAGCACATTTAAAACAATAAAAGCTGACCAAAGTGCTGTAGGCCTACAGGCTGAAACAAGTGGAGCATCACCATCGGCGCACAAAGAAAAACATAATTAAAAGAAAAAAACACAGGCAAATAGGCTACATAATTACAATAATATGATCAGGTGCAATTAAATGCCAAAGAGAAAAGGTGTTTTGGTCTGGGTCTGTAGGAGCTGCGCTGCTGCATGGGAGTTCACAGTGAAGGAACAGGTCAGTCTTCAGACAAGAAAAAAAAAAAGATATCGCTGGCAACGGCAAAATCAATTCTCTGCATCGCCAAAATAAATCTATAGGCCTAGTTTCATTCGTGCCATTATACTCAGCCAATATGCACAACGCAGCGCATGAGATTGCAGATCTTTGAATTTTCGGTGCGCGCACTCACCATGTGAATCCAAGCAGGTCCTCACAAGTATAATGTAGCCTACACCGCCAGGCTCCACAAGGTTCTCAGCGCAATGGCGCATCGATAAAAGAGATTTTATAGTGGCATTATTCAGGCAATACTCAACAGATTGTTATAATTCCATGTGATCTATAATCTGTGAAGTTTATATTTTCATTTGGGTGTAAGTAATGTTTTTATATGACTTATAATACATGGTAGCCTATATTTAATGTCCACTGAGCTGTGGTGCGCTTCCTTGTTTTTAACACGGGGAAAGAGGAGGCGTTGCGAGGTGCTGCGAGGTGCAAGCATGGCTTGCGGATCAAATGCGGCCGTCTCGCGGACCAAAAGCGGCCGCTTTTTTTTAATGACTATTCGATTAAAAATTTAAAAATCGATTCCTGTGCGTATCGATTGAACGTCGATTAATCATTTTTTTTGGGTCAGCCCTAGTACAAGCTTGATCAAATATTCAACAGTGACAGGTCTAATTTCCCCATGACGAGTCTCAGAGGAAACACAAGGCACCACACACGCATGCACACGCACGCACATGCACACACACACACACACGCGCGCGCGCACGAACGAGATAAAACGTTGGCAAAGCAGTATGGGATGTAATTTTTACCATCCGGCCCGGTACGGTCTATAGCTCCTAGTCTCCATTAGTAGAACTAATTGATGCATGCGCGCTACAGTGTGTCCGGCATATTATATGATTTGGGCTGGGCGATATGGAGGAAAAAATATTATGTCGATTGTTGATTTGTATGGTTATTTCTCAAGTTACTTAAGCTTCTCCAACTCTGAGAGTGAAACCAATTTGGTTACATATATTATGATCACAGAGGGTCTGTCGCCATGCTGGGTTATGATGGACATTTTGGTCAACATTCAATTTCTGCCAAAATGTGTCACAGACATACAAAATGTGTACAATAACATCACCAGAAACACATGCAGCCTTGCATGACCATCACAGGTCTGTAACTCACATTATAATGGTGGGTAAAACAGAAAACCTGAAATGTGCAACAGGCAAGACCACGCCTTTGGCACGTTTCTGTGTGCACGTGTGAGGAGGAAGTGTGTGTGACAGACAACGCTTACTGTATGAGAGTGAGACAGGACGGAATGGGGTGAGACAGGACAGGATGGGGTGAGACACCTGCACAGACTGAAAGGACAAACCTCTCTCTCTCTCTCTCTCTCTCTCCCCTCTCCCCCTCCCTCTCTCTCTCTCAAACGAAAGAGCTACAGCAGCTAGGGGACAACGACATCGCTCACATTCTGCGACACACTGACCAATCACAGCTCTTTGTTCTGCGACACACCGACTAATCGCAGCTCTTTGCCTCTGCGTGCCGGTGGCGGTCCCCCGACCGCAGGTGTATCTAATTTAGCGTGACTGATTGGATGTCGTTGACATTGACATTCGGCAATATCAAGTACCAGTAATATATATGTAACCCTTTCCTCAGCGTGTAAGAGCCATATTGTCTTAATTAACAGAATCCTGAGTTCTCAGCTGTTGGTGTTGAACTGGCTGACTCAACTAATTTACCAGTAATAATGCAGGCTTGTGTTGGTACATTAACAGAGTACTTAAGTGGTGCAGTGCCTCCATCGGAGATCACTAAATCAAACTATGAGATTTTCTTGTAGCCTATTCCCCAGAAAATGTGAATAGTTAGTAGCAGTACCAGAAATGACAATGTCCGTATAGTAAATCAATAGCACGCTCAGGGCAACCATATAAACAGAATAACAACAGGAATGTATTCTGTTTGTTGTGTGTGAGCGTGTGTGTAGAGATGGAGATAGATGAGCGTGCAGCTGTGGATGTGTAAAACATATGCAAAAAGCGATTACTTTGACATGCTAACCATATGGTTTCAAAACAGTTGAATATATTTAAAAAATTATGAATCAAAAAACCTTATTAACCCAAGAACATTGAACATTGAAATAATAAACACTTTACCCTTTAAACCAAACATAAAATGTATCCTGTAAATATTCAGTACATAATCACAGTGTGTATGTGTGTGTGGTGTCAGTCAATATGCAGTAAATTACAGGAGACAAAATGTCCTGTAACAAAACCGACGGTACTGTTCAGTCAGTGTTCACAACTCACTGTGACTACAAACAAACTCCGGGAAACCCGTCCGTTCTTCCGAGACAAACTGGACTGTCAAACATCTTTCAGTGCGGTACTAGACTTACTAATTAAACAGATAATATATTGTTGCAACACTGTAAAAGTATCTCGGATTACAATAAACTGGTTTAAATACAGAAAGTGTCCTTTTTTCTTTTACAATAATAATAATAATAATAATAAAACTTTATTTGTATAGCCCCTTTCATGACATGAAATGCAGCTCAAAGTGCTTTACAGAACAATGGAGAATAAAAGAAAAGCAAGGCAACAATTAAAAAAAACAAGCAGTAATGCAATACAGTGAGGACATGAATAACAAAAAATAAAAATAAAAGATCAATTAAAAGCAATGTTGTAGAAGTGGGTCTTGAGCTGAGCTTTAAAAATGTCTACAGAGGCTGCCTGACGAAGGTACAGTGGGAGCTTGTTCCATGCCGACGGCCCGTAGAAGCAAAAAGCTGCTTCCCCGTATTTTTTAGTTGCCATTTTTTTAGGCAAAGCGAGCAGGCCAGCAGTGGAAGACCTTAGCGGGCGGTTTGGGACATATTTAGGCAGGCAGTCATGTAGGTAGGAAGGTGCGAGACCATTGAGAGCTTTATAGACAAGTAAAATAATTTTAAAATCAATCCTAAAAACAACCGGAAGCCAGTGCAGTGATGCCAAAACTGGAGTAATATGTTCTCTCATCTTAGTTCTAGTTAAAACTCTGGCTGCTGCATTTTGGACAAGTTGTAATCTGTCAGTTGTTTTCTTAGGCAGTCCTGAAAAAAGTGCATTGCAGTAATCAAGCCGAGAAAAAACAAAGGCGTGGATTAGCGTTTTTGCATCGTCCAAGGACACATAGGCTCTGATTCGTGCAATATTTCTAAGGTGAAAAAAGGCAATCTTGGTAACATGATTAATGTGTGAATTAAAATTCAATTCAGAATCAATAATAACCCCCAGGTTCTTTACTGTACTGTTACTTTCTACAGTCAGGTTGCCAAGTCTGCTTAATATTGATTCTTTCTGCTCACTAGAACCGATTATGAGAACTTCTGTCTTATCCTCATTTAACTTGAGAAAGTTCTCACTCATCCAACATTTGATGCTAGACACAGCGGCGGAACTACCGGGGGTGTAGGGGGGGTGGTCACACCCCGGCCCGGACCTCCTGAGGGCCCGGGCTGTCAGATGATCGATGGACGATTTTTTTACACAGTCACTCACGACTGATAAAACCAAGAAAAAGAAAAAGAAGAAAGCGACGGGCCCCCGCTGGTTGCTTTCTTCTTTTTCTTTTTTTCTCTGATGTAAAGAGAAGTTTGTGGCAGCGCGAGCTGCGCGACGCCACGACCCATGCTGCTGCGGCCCATGCACTCAGCACATCGCAATTTCGTTTTTTTCTGCTGCTGCAGTTGGAATTAAAGAATGACAAATAAAGCAATCTTGAATCTTGAATCTTGAATTAACCAGATACAGAGCCTATATAGCCTATAATAGTCTACACTTTAACAAAATATCATGTCTGTCTGATGAGAATTTACCGCGCTGCCGAGAGAGAGTCCAGCCAGGGCTACAAAAGTGGCAAGACCTGTCACTCATTAGTAGGCTAATCACTCTGTGTGATTCCACAACGGACTGTTTCGATTCTAAACCCCTTCTTGTTGCTTTTCCCTGTGTGCGATCACTCAGCAAAGGTGAAACAGAACACAAAGATGAGTATTAGCCTATTTATTTTTTTAACGCAGCACCTCTCTCTCTACGTGTCTCTCTCTCTCTCTCTCTCTCTCTCTCTCTCTCTCTCTCGTGTGTGTGCACTGCTGCGCAATGTCACAGACGCGATCAAATATAGCAAAATATAACACTTTCCCTCTATCTGTGACTGTGATCATCACCTCACACACACAACTCCTCTCTCGTTCATGCACGGCTGCTCAAAATAGCAGCAACTGTTAGCGTAAAAAAAAAAATCCCCGATCGGGGGGGGGGGGGGGGGGGGGGGGTGCTGTTGGGAGTCATGTTCGGTGAGGCCCGGTCGTGCTGTCTCACACCCCGGCCCGGCCCAATGTTGTTCCGCCACTGGCTAGACAGACAGGTAAACAGCGGGTCTAAAGCACAGGGATCATCTGGAGCCACAGAAAGATATAATTGGGTATCATCAGCATAGAAATGAAAATTGACTCCGTGATTGTGTAACAGAGTTAAATAGTTAGTTAAATTGAGTTGTTCATTTGCCCCCTATTGAGCAGTACCAGACATAGCACTTTGATTCACTGCATATCACACTGTTTGTCCTAGTGGTGTTCCCGTAGCTGCTGCTCTGTATGTCCTAGTGGTGTTACCGTAGCTACCTCAGTGGATTCCGTGTTCCTATGAGGTGAGAGGGCTCTTTGAAAACACTGTGATGTTATTTTATGTTTTTGTTATGAAATAGTGTTTATTTCAGCTGTAAATTGAAGCATACAGTGTCTAATATACATATGACGTTGGGTCATTATGATAATATGAATCTGAGTGCAATTAATCTTTTTGTAAACAGCTTTTGGTTTATCACGGGGACTAGTGATGACGTCACGCAGTGTTAGTCTTTTTGCGCGAAAATAAAGTGAGTTTACTTTTTGTGTTGTGTTGCCCACAGACAGTCTGAGGCTGTGCAGTGGACAAGTTCCAACAACAAATAAGTGTTTTATTTGTCTGTGCTTACAGGTATAACTTGTTATAATTTAATGTTATGATGGTAGTTCTTCTGTGACTACAAACTCAATGTGGAGTCCAGTATGCTGCTATGGTATTCTCATTTCAATATTGTATTTGTATTAAAGATCTCTTATAATAAAATGAAAACATGTATTAGACAAAGGTTAATGTTATTGGTTAGGAGAAAAAGTATTAGACAGATAAGCTACTGTTATTGGTCAGAAAAGAGTGGATTCCGTGTTCCTATGAGACAGTCTGAGGCTATGCAGTGGACAAGTTCCAACAACAAATAAGTGTTTTATTTGTCTGTGCTTACAGAATAAACTGTTGAGGTATATTGAAATCACAATTAATGTTAAACTAGACAGACTATATTGTTTCACCAGGTTTAAACTAAAGTGGATCTTTGTTCTCTGAGTGGGAGAACAAACTTGTCCGAACAGGATGCCTGGACAGCAACAAGGGGTCCTGTATGCTAAGTGGATCTATAGCTGGCTGATAGCAGCTGCGGCTGCAGGCAAACATCTATTTTGGACATGCACGGACCACTTTAGACTACAGTGGGGGTTAGGGACCACCTTTTGGTCATGTCTCTTTGATCTCTTTGTCTTGACTTGTATTTAAAGCCTACCAAAATGTAACTGTGTGTGTTAGGCCAGAAGCCGTCAGGCTGGCTGGGTCCATGGAGCTGGGGCTCCAGCTCCATGGTTGTGATCTGCTGTACTCTACTCAATCTGAACTCTGACAATAAAATGGACTTGGAAACTTTCATCTGCCTGTCGGTCGTCCGTCCTATTCTCCGTATCTTTGCCTGAGTATTTCGTCGAGTTTACGTATGTTTATGGGCTATATAGTATAGTAATATACTTTTAGCTCATTTACTTCACTGTCTTCTGAAGTTCCTGTTGTGTCCTTGACTACTAAGAGAAGTCCGTTACAATTGGTAATGAGTTCGCCCAATGGCAGTATGTATAAGGAGAAAAGCAGAGGGCCAAGAATCGAGCCCTGTGGAATACCAGAACTGATGTCGTGTTTGTCTGAGTCAAACTCGGCTAGATTGACAAAGTAACTTCTGTTTGATAGGTAGGAGGAAAACCAGGACAGGGCCGTACCAGACAGGCCTATCCAGTGCTCCAGACGCTGTATTAAAATTGAGTGATCAATCGTGTCAAATGCAGCCGTTAGATCTAGAAGTAAGAGAACGGATACATGTTTCTTGTCAGCAGACACCCTAAGATCATTCATTACTTTTACAAGTGCTGTTTCTGTGCTGTGACCTTTCCTAAAGCCAGATTGGAATTTGTTGTGCACATTATTGTTCTGTAGAAACACATCCAATTGATGAAAGATGAATTTTTCTAAAACCTTGCCCAGAAAGGGTAGATTTGAAATGGGTCGATAGTTACCCAAAACAGAGGGATCAAGATTGTGTTTCTTGAGAAGGGGCTTAACTACAGCAGTCTTCAGTGAGTCTGGGAAGACGCCTGATTGTAGACAGCTGTTTACAATTTTTAGGATATCTCCAATCACACTGTCTAAGACCTCTTTGAGAAAGGTGGTGGGAATTGTATCCAATGAACAGGAGGATGATGTCATCTGTGATATAGTTTTGCGGAGTTCGTCTTCATCAATTGCGCAGAACGATAATAGGCTCCCCCTGGAGAGATCTACCCTGGGACCATTAGCTGCTGTTTGAAGGTTTGCGCTAGCAGCAGCACCATTCATAATATCAGCTCTAATGTTAAAAATGTTGTTGTCAAAAAAGCATGCAAACTCATTACACTTAGCTTTAGAGGCCGGGAATGACTGCTTGTAGGACTGGGGGGAGTTTAAAAGTCGATCAATGGTAGAGAATAGGACTCTGGCATTTTTCTTGTTCTCATTAATAATGCCAGAGAAATATGCCTGCCTTGCTAGACGCAAGGCTTTGTTATAGGCGACTGACTTTTTAAGAATCTCTAGGTGGATGGTGAGTTTGTTTTTTCTCCAGGCTCGCTCAGCTCTACGACATTCTTGCTTCAGTGAACGTGAATGCTCATTTATCCAGGGTGTTACTCTGGTGTTATGTTTCTTTTTTGTTTTCAAAGGAGCCACTATATCAAGAGCTGACTTTAGTTTAAGGTTAAAAATTTGAACCATATCATTCACTACAAGCAAACACTCATGCCATGGATACCAAACCCTCTTCGCTCTGGCGCATTTTTATATCCAGGAAATCCCGTTTCGTATTTCCTCTCTTCTTCTGGCGAGATTTTTCTGTCTCGTCGTCGAATTCGTTCCACATGGTGCCGTCCTCCGCAACTTGTGGGACTTCCTCAGCAGGCCATTTCAGTTTGCACCTCACCGTGGCTTTCTTGAAAACCTTTGTGAGGTCGGAGACGTCCATGGCTAGGGGCGCACTTGGGGGCTGTGCTCCGACGTGGGCCGTGACTGAAGCCCCGGCTTGTGGCGCAGCCACTTTTGGAGGCCCGGTCTGAGGTACGGTGTTAGCTGGAGGTGCAGTGTCAGGTTTAGCCGCGGAGCATGCCTCCATTCCGGCCAGGAGGGTAGCTCTGAGCCGTTCTTCGTCACGAGACATATCATCCTCGTCATGGTCACCGTCAGAGTCCCTGTCAGAGGAGCCCGTGTCAGACCCTGAGCAGGAGGATCTGTTGCATGTGGAGCCGGATCTCTCATTTTCCTCGCCCTCCTCCTCCTCCCCCATGGATTCCTCTGCGTTGTGAGCGGCGTCGGGATCTCCGGCTTTGGCGGGCCCTCCTAGGGCCTCGCTCGCTGGCGGGGAGGGGAGGGGAGTGGTCGAAGTCTGCTGCTCCATCGTCGGGGAATGCGGCCGCTGCGGCCGAGGCCTCAGCTTCTCCGCCTGCTCGACAGGTTCCCGTGGCGGTAGGAAGATCAACGTAGTCACTCTCGGAGTAGCAGGAAGGGGATCGAGCGTGTCGGCCCTAACTAGCCTGCGGGCTAGCTGGGCCTTGGGGATGTAGACACAGATAGAACACTGCCCAGGATTGTGGACGGTGTCCACGGCATGTTCTAGACCGAGGCACTTCAAGCATTCCTCGTTTGCGTCCTCCCCGGACATCCATCTCGGACAGTTCTCACATTGTTTCTGTGGAACCTGGGCCGCGCCGTTGGAGTTAGCCTTCCGTCGACGATGCCGGGCCACCGATTTGGATTCAGTAGCATTAGACATGGCCTCTTTGGCTGGTCGCTGTCGTAGAGATGCTAGACGTTCCCCGTCTCCAAGTGATAGTAGTAGAAGAAAACTAATTCGAGCCTTTCCAAAGCCAACAAAATTAGTGTCGAATAATCTTGTAGTTGTTTCTGGAAACCGCAGAGTCAAGCGCTGGCTCTCAGTTTTGTTTATGGTGCCAAGATCCTCTCTTGTCCTTTAACCGTAACTGAGAAAGCTCTAGACTTTGTGCATGCTCCTTCTCACGTGAGAAGATTCAATAGAATTAGCGACAACATGATTCCTGTGAGAGAGGGAGGAGTCAGGCACCCATGTGGTCATACCAGGGGGGCAGTCAGCCAGATATTTCGTGAAGCCTCATTTGAAATCGGTAGTTCATATAATGGCCTGTTGTGGCGCTGGACTGGACCCAAAAAGCCCCATAGCTCCATAGAGGCCCATGTATTTTGGCCCAACTTCACCTAGACTGTATTACCTTAATAAACATGGTCATGAATACTTTCTTCTTCCAGTCACTAGTTTAAAGTCTCATTTCTAATGTCATAATATTCTTTTTGGAAAATGATGGTCCCATTAATTAAAAAAATGACCATAAAGAAAAAAAAAACATCGCGTATGTTCTGAGGGGCGTGGCTACCGTTACAGTCTATGATCGGGATTCCCCTCCCACTCGAGTCAAAATAAAAACCAACGGAGAAGAAGGGGGGAAGTCCCGCCTCGTTGTCTGGGCAGCCAATGGCCAGCTGGTCCAAAACGGAGCCAGCCAATGGCCAGCTGGTACCAAACGGATCTAGAAAGATGGCGATTTACAGTGCAGGAATAACAGGCTTCATTGTACGTCCATGTTAGACCCGGCGAACGCTTTGTCCATATTTTTTACAGTCTATGGGTCATACCCAAACCAAACGGATTGTTTGTGAGTGTATAATGTAATGCTTCTGTGATCACGCCAGAGGGCGCAATCTCCCTTAAGCGAGTTGCTGAAGTGCTGTTTTAATTTAATTATAACTTACCGAGGCTAAATGTCATCAGATGGTGGTTCCGTGGCTCAAATGGGTCTGAGAGGCTAAATGTCATCAAATGGTGGTCCGTGGCTCAAATGTGTCCGAGAGGCTAAATGTCATCAAATGGTGGTTCCGTGGCTCAAATAGTACCCGAAACGGTAGCACTTTACAATAATGACCCGTTATAAAGCATTTATTAACGTTTATAAGAAGTTTGTAGACTATTAACAAATCATTAACAACCTGTTTGTTTACATTTGTAAATGATTACTAAAACCTTTATAACAAATGTACAAATCATTTATAAGGTATTAGTACGTATAGTGAAACTATTCATTAATAAGCCATGTATAATACATCTGTAAATGATTATTAAATCATTAGTAACTGATGTTATATAATATATACAAGCTATTTGTATATTTGGGAAATGTGTTTGTTCATGTTTAATTATGCTTTGTAAAACATTCCTAAAATATCTATAAATCCTTAGTACATGTTATTAAGTGCCACATAGTAAAGTGACGACAGTTCATCATTTACAACTGTCTGTTAATGTGTTTGTTCACGTTTAACCCTACATAATTTTATGTTGAAGATGTTGTGTTGCATTGTGGGTAATCCTCAGTACAGAGGAACTCCATACTGAGGGTAAGTTGGTCTCCTGTTTGCTCAGGCACAAACAAATTAATTACAAACATCTAAGCTTCATATAAGTGGCCAGATATGCACTGGACACTTAATGAAGCTTTACAGCTTTACATTGTTATTCAGTAACATTCGTTTTTGTATGACATGGCATCATATGACATTGTTTATTTAATTGTTTGAAAAACGGTTAGCATGTTAGCTAGCTGTTAGCACAGCTGTTAGCTGTGCTGTGTAGCCTGTGTTACATGAGCATTCACTGATATGGAGTATGACACAACATACTCCATGTCAGTGAATTCTCAGCTAGTTAACATGCTAACCGTTTTTCAAACAATTAAATAAATAATGTCATATGATACCATGTCATACAAAAACGAATGTTACTGAATAACACTATGTAAACATGAGTGCATATCTGGCCACTTATATGAAGCTTAGATGTTTGTAATTAATTTGTTTGTGCCTGAACAAACAGGAGACCATCTTACCCTCAGTATGGAGTTCCTCTGTACTGAGGATTACCCACAATGCAACACAACATCTTCAACATAAAATGATGTAGGGTTAAACGTGAACAAACACATTAACAGACAGTTGTAAATGATGAACTGTCGTCACTTTACTATAGGGCACTTAATAACATGTACTAAGGATTTATAGATATTTTAGGAATGTTTTACAAAGCATATGTTAAACATGAACAAACACATTAACAGACAGTTGTAAATGATGAACTGTCGTCACTTTACTATAGGGCACTTAATAACATGTACTAAGGATTTATAGATATTTTAGGAATGTTTTACAAAGTATATGTTAAACATGAACAAACACATTTCCCAAATATACAAATAGCTTGTATATATTATATAACATCAGTTACAAATGATTTAATAATCATTTACAGATGTATTATACATGGCTTATTCATTAATAGTTTTACTACTTACTAATAGGGGAGAGCCGCCAAGGATGTAACATTTTGCACGTTTCGTTTTTTTACTCAGAGATCCGTTTATCTACACATGTAATATTTTCAGGCAACGGACCTACACATGTCTGCTACCATAAACCACTTCAAGTAATTTTTTTGATAAAACAGGTCGGGAGTTATTAAACCGAACGTGGACGCTGTTCCAGTGTTACAATTGCTGCGCATGTCGGATTAATTGTAACGGCATGCATGATAAATGTAACAATGCTAAAAAACACCATTAAACATATCGTTTTCAACTTAAAGCAATTATATTTCATTGAAGCAACTCCTTAGCATTGTTTTCATACCATGGATGTGATAAGAAAATGTATCAAAAATAAGGGAAATATTAAATAGTATCGGGTGTACCAGTTTGGGCTTTTTTTTTTTTTGGTCAGTTCAGTGGGGAAATACATTGATTAAACAAACGTTTTATTTATTGAGTTGTATGTTATACAACCCTACAATAATTTTAGAATACACTACACAATACAATACAATTTTAGAACATATAATATTGGCCAATATGTCAACTGTGTAAATATGACCTATAATGGTATTGAATGGAACCGGCGTGTGTTACAATTGATCCACTTTTGCAAGTTGTTCTTTGCCGTTGCTTACAGACCAGAATGAACGTGCATTCCGTCTAAACACGATGCAAACTAATGAAGAACATAAGCATGAAGACATCCATGTGTATTTTTATTCACCAACATCAAAGAAAAAAATTGTAGCACACATATACTCCAGGTGTAAAAATTTTGCTTTTTGAGAAAAATCAGTTTTTCGCCAATAGCTCCCCGTGGGATGAAGGTAAACACTTCAAACTTCCTGGGCACGTAGAGTACGTTGCTGTACACATACTGACGCAATGGCGTCATGGTGGCGTTGACCAATCAAGAGATAACGTCCATGTTACAACCGTGAAGCGTTACAACCTTGGCGGCTCTCCCCTACCTTATAAATGATTTGTAAATTTGTTATAAAGGTTTTAGTAATCATTTGCAAATGTAAACAAACAGGTTGTTAATGATTTGTTAATAGTCTACAAACCACTTATAAACTTTTATAAATGCTTTATAATGGGGTCATTGTCTCCACCAGCCGAAGGCATGGGGAGAGTATGTTTTGCACTCCGTCCGTCCGTGTGTCCGTGTGTCCGTGTGTCCGTCCGTCCGTGACCAGCTAATCTCAGCCACCGTTAACCCGGTCGATGCCAAATTTTGCACACACACTCCCTGGATGCCAACCATGAACCTCTGCCCCAAACTTTCCAGAACGGCCTGTTATAGCGCCACCAGGAGGCCGCTTTGTGCAAAACAAGTTTTTTCACAGTACACCTACAGATTTTGTCCAAACATCACGCAAATTAGTACACAGTCTCTCTAGAGCCATTCAACGAAACGGGTCTTTCAGATTTCTCAGACTCCATCCTGATTGGTTAAGATTGCCTTCCAAAGTTCACAGGAGTGCTCAGTTTCAAACAAAATGCTGCAAATCATGAACACATCGCGTGATTTCCCTGAAATTGTGCACGCACATTCCCACTAGGCCGAGGACGAAATGCCACATGAACAATTTCAACTCAGCCTCAAGGTGGCGCTATAACTGGCCCAAAAGTGTTTTACCTCTAACTGCATGGATCTGTGGATAACCTGGTGGAGACCTGTGCCCAGAAGGGCACTTTTTCTAGTTACAAATGATTTTATAATAATTTACAGATGTATATAAATGGCTTATTAATGAATAGTTTACTACTTACTAATACCTTATAAATTATGTGTAACCATAGTTATAACGGTTTTAGTAATCATTTACGAATGTCAACAAACAGGTTGTTAATGATTTGTTAATAGTCCACAAACGTTTATAAATGCTTTATAGCGGGTTATTATTGTAAAGTGCTACCCATTAATTTACTCACTAGCGCCACTAGTGGTCAAAATGTGTATTGAACACCAGACATACTATACTACTACTAATAATAATAATAATAGCTCAAATTTATATAGCGCTTTTCTAAATACCCAAAGCGCTTTACATAGGAACACTAGGAACAGACTTTAATAAGAAGAAAAAAAACTAGAGCTGGGACTCGATTAAAAAAATTAATCTAATTAATCAGAGGCTTTGCGATTAATTAATCTAGATTAATCGCATTTTAATCACATATCAATATTCAACCCGAGAACAGCGAGAAACCTTTTTTTTTTATGTTTTTTTTGTATCCCAGTGAATCAACGAATAGTGACTACAGGATACCACTCATTTTCAACATTTTACTGTCATTAATATACCTGTTGTGGAAATAATAATAAAAAGTCACCCCATTCTGTGTTGCCTAGAACTGGAGGTCTGAAAAAAAAATTGTAACAGTAACAAGTACATCTCAGTGACATCACAAAGCTGTACTTACTTCATATTGTTACTGTTTTTTGTCAGACCTCCAGTTCTAGGCAACACAAAATGGGGTGACTTTTTATTATTTCCAGTTTTCAGTACTATAGAAAAGCGCCCAGTGAGAAACGTTCCGCGGTGAAAAAAAAGGTGAGATTAATTTATCTGTAGTTAATCGCGATTAATTTTTCTGTAGTTAATTAATCTAAATTAATCGCAATTAGTCCCGACCCTAAAAAAAACTAAGCAAAACATAACAGATACAACAACAGTACAGGGTTAAAAAGATAAAAGGATAAACGAGGCCTCAGCTGGGGAAGGCTATCCTGAAGAGGTGGGTTTTGAGTGAGGTTTTGAAGGAGAGGAGAGAGGGAGCAACTCTGAGATGGTTAGGGAGTTCATTCCAGAGTTTGGGGGCCGAAACATAGAAGGCCCTGTCCCCCCAGGTGCGGTACCTGCCCTTGCGAACCTTCAGGAGGTTGGCTTCAGTGGACCTGAGGGAGCGGGGGACGACGACATATGGTTCGAGAAGATCAGAGAGGTAGGGTGGAGCCAGGTTATTGAGAGCTTTGTAGGTGGTGAGCAGGATTTTGTAGTGAATTATTTGTTTGACGGGAAGCCAGTGTAGGTCGTGGAGGACGGGTGTGATGTGGTCTCTGGAGCGTGTACTGGTGAGCAGGCGGGCAGCAGAGTTTTGCACATGTTGTAATTCGTTGAGGACTATAAGTACAGTACTATAGTTAGTGTTCTATAGGGTACAGTACAGTACTAGTGTTTTATGGTTAAGTACAGTACTACAGTAGACAGTACCGTCCGTCCACCATGGAATGTAATTATGTTAAGTACAGTACTACAGTAGACAGTACCGTCCACCAATGGGATGTCATTATGTTAAGTACATTACTACAGTATAGACAGTATACCCTCCACCAATGACCTGTAATTATGATCGTGTTGCCATGGCGACACGGTGACTTCGTTAAAAAGCCAGTGAACTGTGCTCTCATTGGCCGATTCCCTGGGGAGGAGGAGGAGACTGACCGGATTAATATTTTAGGAACAAGATGTGTGCGTGAGTGTGAGTGTGTGCGCGTGTGTGGGTGTTGTTTGCTGGATAAAGAAGGCACCCATGAGGTGCATGTAACAGCAGCCATATGTCAGCTCAACTCTCTCTCTCTCTCTCTCTCTCTCTCTATCTCTGTCTCTCTCTCTCTCTCTCTCCCTCTCTCTGGAGGAGTGAAGAGAAGTGGTTTCAACGCTACGCTCCCTCAGGAAGAGATGTCCGCCCACCAAACCGTCAGTGCAGTGAGAGGCCAGGACACCTGCCACCAAACACGCACGCACGCACGCACACACACACACACACACACACACATACCACCGCTGCCACATATATCTGCTGCCCAAAAAAACAAGGGGAGAATTTTCCATTAATTTGCACAAAAATGCAATCAACACTACAGAGTGCTTTGATTTGATTTGATCCTTCTTATTTTTACATATATTGTAAAACAATAAATTGAAATACAAAAAATAGAAATGTATATAATAATGATAATAAAAAAATAAAAAAATAATTTTATTACATACAGAAATTGAAAATCCAAAGTGCTCTGTTCATCCAAGCACTGGTACGGTTTGGTGACCAGCATGAGGCGGAGGTGCCAAGCTGTTAATTGTAGCTGCTTTTGGATCTTCCACCCGCTACTGAGTTCCATAACACTGAGTGTAAAATTAATTAAGTGTAAAAATGGCCCTTTCTGTGTTTTGTTTCGTTATTACTGTGAGAGAGTGCAATGGTGCAAGGTTGATCCAAATATGGAGTTCCACACAGGTCCAACCAGCTCATTGACCTTGTGGTTAGGAGTGTCCGCCCTGAGACTGGGAGGTCAGGGTTCGATCCCCGGCCGGGTCATACCAAAGACTCAAAAAGATGTGACCCAGTGCCTCCCTGCTTGGCACTCAGCATCAAGGGTTGGATTGGGGTTAAGTCCCTGCGACATACTAGCGTCATGTCCAGGAGGTGTACTTGTACATCAAGCTGCCTCACGCTACAGAAACAGGAGATAGGTTCCTGCCCTATGGGCCTCATGGCTCAGCAAGGCTACACACAGCTCCAGACGAATATGACGTCAGGTTCATCCAAATATGGAGTTCCACACAGCTCCAAACCATTTTGGGGAGACTGCAGTTCAAATATGATTATTTTGGGGGCGGTCCCAAGTTCAAATATGATTTATTTGGGGAGGCCGTGAAGAGATTGAGAAGCACTTGTTCAATTCAAAGTATGGTCGTACGTACATCTCACCATGAGGATGTCTCACATGATCCATGACAGGCTGTGAGCTCTACTGGCTCGGAGGACCATCTGGAGGAAGGTACAGTTCTTCTGGAGTTCACAGACTGAGGTTAGAGGAGATATAGTAGGACCTGGAGATGAGACAGCACTTCAGACACATTGTACGTTTTGTGCCGTTTTCTGTTAATGTAATGCTGTCCGCGCGCACGTGTGGCCGAGGAACACACATGTGGGCCGGATTTAAAATGAAATCCCCCCCCACCTCGGTAGCCACAGAAACGTCTCTTCTTTTGCATGTGATGACAGACAAGACAGTTCATTTAATTGTATTCCTCATACAAAGATGCCATTCACTGGCCCTGTATCTGAAATGGGCAAATACATATTTGATTAAGGAATATAAACATATACTATATAGAGTATGTAGTTGTAAGTTGATTAGCGGTATAGCTACTGTGGTTACTTTGCGCCAAAAACCGTGCCAGCCAACCCGCCACTTGATGCGTATGCAAATAAAAAAGCTGATTTGTGCCTGGTTTGCTGGGACCAGATTACATAAATGACCATATTTCTTACGTCATCATGGAGAGCTATATACACACCATGTACTCTGGTCCCAGCAAATCAGGCACAATTTGCTATTTTATTTTACTGATTATGTATATAGTATACGTATGACTAGCTCTAAATGATGACGTAAGACATACGTATACATATATACTATATAGAGTATGTAGTTGTAAGTTGATTAGCGGTATACTGTGGTTACTTTGCGCCAAAAACCGTGCCAGCCGACCCGCCACTTGATGCGTATGCGAATAAAACAGCAGATTTGTGCCTGGTTTGCTGGGACCAGATTACATAAATGACCATATTTCTTACGTCATCATTGAGAGCTAGTCATACATATACACACCATGTACTCTGGTCCCAGCAAATTTGCTATTTTATTTTACTGATTATGCATATAGTATACGTATGACTAGCTCTAAATGATGACGTAAGCCATATGGTCATTTATGTAATCTGGTCCCAGCAAACCAGGCACAAATTTGCTGTTTTATTCGCATACGCATCAAGTGGCGGGTCGGCTGGCACGGTGCACACAGACCGGGCAAAATTATTACTTGCGCGCTCTGCTTGCGCAAGTAATTATTAGCCTACAGATGACACCGTGAAACAGGCCAATAAGCAACAAACAAGGCCAATTTAAGCAACTACACTTTAGAAACATGCTCAAATAAGCAACTACATTGTAGAAACAAGCCCAAATGATCAAATACACTTTAGAAACAAGCCCAAATAAGCAACTACACTTCAGAAACAAGCCTGAAGCCCAAATTAAAATAGAACTTTATATTGTATTGTAGTGGAATATTGTTTAGACACATTTCATTTCAGGACACAGACTGTTTTTTATTAACCTTGGACCTTTGTAAATATTATTGTTTATATTATAATTATTTATGTATTTAATAATTTATATAATTAGTTAAACTTATAGTATGTATTTATTTCAAAAGTAATATTTGTATGAACATTATTTAGGCTATATTTATTTTACCATGTATTTATAATATGGCATGCACATCAGTAGCAATGATTATAGTAATACAGTATTAATAGTTTTATTATAAATAGAAATAGCTATAGCATATACAATTCATGTATGAAAGTGTTGATTATTATTATACTAATTCATGATTATATCCATTTATTTACAGACTGAACGACCAGCTCAGTACTGTATAGTCAACCACCATGTACCAATTCTGAGAATGTATTTTGATGACCAGAGGGACCTACGCCCTGACTTCCGACTCTCCAGGCACACCATAGGCCTTCTGATACAAGCCCTCGATGCTCCAGTTGACCTTGGCTGGGCTCATCATTTCCAGGTTCTGGTATTCTTTTTTTGGCTGGCCAGTGCAGCCTCATATCGGTTGGTGTCAAGAGCATTTGACATCCCACGCTCCACTGTGTTTAACATTGTCCATCACGTGGCAAACCAGATCATCAGGATTAAAAACGCGTCATCTTTTTTCCCCGCACCAATGAAATCGCTGCCACTGCACTGGGGTTTGGGACTCGGGCTGGAAACCCAGCATTCAACAGGGCTGTGGGAGCTATCGATGGGTGCCATATGGAGTTGGAACAACTAAGGTTCGGGAGGTTTGGCCAAGCAGAAGACAACCCACCTGCCTGCCATCTCCACCCTTGCCAACCAAACTCCACCCTTGCCAACCATGCCAACCACTCACCCACCTCTATCTAACCTGGCCACTCTTACCTTGCCCATAACCGTAGGTACTTAAACTCAAGTGTCAAAAACGCCAGTGTGCTAGTTTCCAGTAAACACAGCACACCCATACGTTACATGAGATTTAATCGCGCATTATTATCTCACGTTAGTGTAGATAGCAGCATCTTCTCTCAGCTTGGCAGCCCTGCCCAACCTGAACTTCGCGTAACATCCACGCTGATCCATCAACCCAGAATGGCCTCTCTGCCCAATATCTACCACTCGGACTACGAGGGTCCACCCACCGGCCCCGTCGCCGGCGCCAGCGAACCCAACGCCGCCGCCGAGCGCAGACCCGGTTCCGACCACCATGCCAGACACGCTACTGGTACTCACCGCACCGACGCCGATCCCGCCGTCGCCCCGGAGACCCACAAACACCAGCAACGTGACGGATCACGTCCTTCCCGAAGAACCACCCCTCGCCACGTCCACCAGCAGAACCTGGTACCAGCCCAGCAGCACCACTCCACCCGCTCTTCTTCCCGTCGCCCCTGCCATCAATCCTCGGACGACGAGGACCTCTTCCGGAACACCCCGGGAATTTCGTGAGGCTTCACCTCCATCTCCAGCTCTTCAGCAGAATCGCCACGTCGCCTCCTCGCGCGGCTCCAACGACTCGGCGCCTACGATCATGTCGGATTGGACCGTCGTCGGTCTCCAGCGGGCGTTCACCGCTAAAGGCGTCCCATTCACCAGGACTGCCAGGAAACAAAGCTTGTTCAACCTCCTCACGACCACCCGCATCGGACAATGTAGCAACAGCACCACAACAACAACAACACCAGCCTCGCCAGCCGTCGCGGGTCCATCGCGCCGTCATGACGTCAGGCATCGTCCTCCCAGCCCAGGGGAAGCCCAGCAGGTGCCCGCTCGTCCGGCAGGTGGCGTCGTTACGCGGCAGGCAGCTCTGCCACGTCGCGGAAAGAGGAAGGCTGCCACGCAACGTCCCGCGGCCACCGCAACATTCCAGAGGCAGCCTTTTTCGCCAGACGTCCACCCCCTCCACCCCTCTGAAGGAGCTCCAGCCACCTCAGCACTCTCTACCCCCCACACGGCTAGTGTTTCCCATCCACCACACACCTCCATTTTCCAATATCCACCCGGTTCTTTCCCCCATGCCCAACCCGTTCCTCCCCCCCATTTCCAGCAGGCCGCAGCACCCCACCTCTACCCCCCCCACCCCACCTCCTCCCCTTTTCAGTACAATTTCCAAGCTACATCTCCCCTAGGTTTCCCCCCAGCCGCCCTAGGGTTTCCCCCAGCAGCGCCCCACACAATAACGTGTCTTCTCTCCCCCCCCACCCAGTGTTCCCCAACCGCCCTCTACGACCACCTCTACCTCTGTATGGACCTCTGCACACGCTTCGGAGGCAGCCTGTTTTATGAGTACCACCGCCAGTTCTCCGCCAGGGCCGCCTCCAGACTCCAACAATTTAACACCACCACCTACTGGGGCTCCCTCGAGCTGGAGCTATACTATAGAATCTTCGCCGGCAAGACCTCGGAAGCGTGCAGTCTCTGCAACTGCCCCACCCACCCCACCACTCACTGCACCTTCCGAGCTCCAGAACCCCGCCCCCACGCCGCACATCAAGCCAGCTACGCCCCCCCCCCCCCCCCCCCTCCTGAGCGTCACCACCTCCAGTAAGGTTTTCCCCGCTTCCTCCAAAGCCAAAGACAGGCGTGGCCGCCCGCTCGTCTTCGTCGGAAAACAAAATGATCTGTAACAACTTCAATGACGGAGGCTGCGAACTGTCAGCGTGCCGCCTGCTCCATATTTTCACCTTCTGCGGCGGCTCCCACTCCCGTCTCAACTGCACCGACAAGCAAGCAAAACACCTTTCTCCCCAACACCAACCCCCCACACCTTAACCCTCAACGGCTACATTCCCCTCACCGGCTATTCAGGCCCCCTCACCAATGCCACGCTCAAAGCCTTTAGTTTTCAGTTTAGTTTCTTTTGGGCTTCCCATCTCCAACACCTTCCTCAGGCCTACGAGCCCCCTCAACCACTCACTCACCCGACACGCCCAGCACGCACGCCATCGGGTTCGTAACAACAGCGGTTCAGTCGCCATCCGTTCCTGGTTCCATTCCTACCTCCACCTGGTCCCTGCCGATCAGGACACTCCCCGGAACACTCCTTCAGCTACTCGTCCAGAACTGGAGCTGCGTCACAGCTCCAACAAGGGAGTTCCCGACCACATAACCCAGACCCTCGGCCCGACGGTCTTCCCAGGCCCATCACAGCTACGTCTGCTCCAACACGCCCTCCACGACGCCCACCGTTCCAGGGTCTGGTAAATTCTAGAAAGATACTTTATGGTTTCTACTATATCACTCAGGCTCACGCCTCGACCCCTAAGCCAAAGTATCTGGGTCCGCCCCCTCGAACCTCTGGTCCCACCATGTATTCCATGCCCTGGCCGTCCACACCACGCGTCCCATGCCTCGCATGCGACGCGTCCATAGGCGACCATGCTGGCTCCATGTATTTAAGCCTTGGCCGTTTATGCTGCGCAATCCATGCTGCGCATGCGGCACACCCATAAACGACCATGCTGCTTCACCATGTATTCCATGCCCTGGCCGTTTATGCCTCGCGTCCCATGCTTCGCATGCGACGCGTCCATATGCGACCATGCTGGCTCCACCATGTATTTTAAGCCTTGGCCGTCTATGCTGCGCAATCCATGCTGCGCATGCGGCGCTCCCATAGACGACCATGCTGCTTCACCATGTATTCCATGCCCTGGCCGTTTATGCCTCGCGTCCCATGCTTCGCATGCGACGCGTCCATAGGTGACCACGCTGGCTCCACCATGTATTTCATGCTATGGCCGTTTATGCCGCGCGTCCCATGCCGCGCATGCCACGCACCCATAGACGACCATACCCCGCATGCATTTTGACCACCATTACCATACTCCTTTGTTCAATAAACCATCTTAAAGGGTTCCCATGTCTGATGCTTGGTCTTTCCTAGTGAAGTGAGAATTAAGCCCCCTCTTTTAGATGGCCAGTGCTATTTCAATAGAAAACTGTTCCATTCCATCCAGATGCAGGCAGTGTGTGACAGTGAGGCTATCTTCCTGGACTTATTTGTTGGGTACCCAGGCTCAGTCCATGACTCTCGCATCTTGAGAAATAGCCCAATGTATGTGCAACAACAATACCCACCTGAAGGCTATTACATCCTAGGGGATGGGGGCTATCCCTGCCTGTCTAACCCCGTCGCAGTGATCACACCATATAGGGAGCCAGTGAGGAACCCGGTGGAACGGAGGTTCAACAGGCACCATGCAAGGGCCCGTCCTGTCGTTGAACGGTCCTTTGGCATGATGAAAAGTAGATGGCGTTCTGTATTTTTCAAGGCCCTGGAAGTGCACCACGTGTTCGCTGTGAAGGTCATTGCCTGCTGTGCCATTCTGCACAACATTTGCCTCAGAGCTGGCGATACCTTTGAGCCTGAGGAAGAGGAAGAGGCGCTGGATGGAAATGAGGGTGGTCAGCATCCACAGGACCAGGAGGATGGGGAACAGCTGCGTGCACACATTGCTGCAGCCCTCTCACCCGCAGTAAACCCCCCTGAAGCCCTGAATGAACATGATTATCTGTAAACATTGTAGCTGCCATGGGGTCTTTTTGGATGAGTGAACATTTTGACCTCTTATTTATATTATTTATTTATTTATTTATAGTAAAACTTATAGTATCGTATGTATTTAAAAAGTAACATTTATATGAACATTATTTAGGCTATATTTATTTATTTTACTATGTATTTATAATATAGTGTATATATATATATATATATATATATATATATATATATATATATATATGATATATGTTTTTTGACTGCCTCATATGACCAGCTTTGTGTGCGTGCTTGCTTGCTTGCGTGCGTGCATGCGTGCACGTGACCTCCAGTAAACCTGTCCTCCAGGCCAGTGGAGGCAGCGCAGTGCAGCTGGAGCTCTGGAACATAGGCCGGAGGAGGTTTAAAAACAGCCCTGCTCACACTGCGGTGGAGATATATAAAGTCACGGCGGTGTATGGTGATTGGTCGGCAGTGTGACCCAATCCTGGAGCTATATAAATTCACAGCAGTGCATGGTGATTGGTCGGCAGTGTAGGGTGGAAAGTAACTAAGCTCAATTTGTACTTGGGTACAATTTTGTTGTATTTCTACTACTTTATTGGAGTGTTATTTCCACTTTCTCTAACTTCTTCTACTCTACTCCACTACATCTCAGATCCAAACATTGTACTTTTTACACAACTACAATTATTTGAAAAGTTATCACAAAACATTTAAAAAAATAACATGGTTTGCGTGCGTGGGTGTGTGTGCGCGCGTGTGTTTGCAGTATACTGTAAGCCAGGGCGTTATGAGTGATGAGAGCAAAAGAAAAACCCTATCTCTCTACAGATCAGAGAAATGACAGTGTGTTCAACGCTGTCTAAGTAGGTCAGAGATGAGGCAGACCTTCACAACACACTATTTATTTATCTTTTTTTCCCACTTCTGTAACACTTGTTGGAGACATAGGCTGTATTTTGCGTGTCTTAAGTACTATGTCTTATTACCTAACTTGAGTAAACTAAAGACCTGGAGGCGTGATCAATGCTCTTTGGCCACTCAGAATAGCCAAATGGCATTGATCACGCCTCCAGGTCTTTAGTTTACTCAAGTTAGGTAATAAGACCTGGTACTTAAGACACGCAAAATACAGCCCATGTAGTGGTCAGTCGACTGGAAATGTTGTCCGGGACAAGTAATACATCTTTCCGGACGAGTTCATTAACATTGGATTTGGACAAGTGACTCTTGGTTTGCTCCGAGCAGCCATCAGTATTGTCTAGATACTATAGAGAGAGAGAGAGAGAGAGAGAGAGAGAGAGAGAGAGAGCTAGCTATCGGTGACGTGTGTAAAGGTCATTACACACTGGCGAATTAGCGACGCGATGCAAATAAGCGATCCGAAAAATGCAAAATATTTGCCCAGCGAATTTAGTCGCGTCTGTACACATGTTGATTGATTGATTGAAATTATTTTTAACAGTTTGCATAATTACAGTACATTTCATGCACAAACTCAATACAAAGACTGTTAACTGTCACGATGTGTATCAAAATGGAACCCAAGTGCAGGCAACACAGGCAGAGTAAGTTCAGAAGTTTAATAGTGATCAAAACCAAGGGAATAGGCTTACAACGAAGTACAGCAGGCAGAGGTCAAAACCAAGAAAGCCGTCCAAAACAGGCAAACAAATCCAAAGGGGCAGGCAGAATAACAGAGTCCAAAAACAGGCAGGAGGTCAAAATCCAAACTAGTAAATAATCCAAGAACACTAGGAAAATACAGAGAACAGGAATGCACACATGTAACAATGGTTATCTTCTAGCAAGGAATGAGGCAGAATGAGTCCAGTCTTATAGGTGGTGGCTTGATTGCAGAAGTAGGCACAGGTGTGTAATGAGAAGGGAACTGTTGGGCTGATGAGGCAGTGGGAGACAGGTGTATGGGTCTGCAGTGTGGTGGAATAGAATGTGGGAGTGGCCGAAGTGGAAATACAGACAGGGGAAGACTCAAACCATGACAGTTAACTGTGAGTGGACGAGTCAGGACGACCCAATTAAGCATTACACTTGTTTACAACAGGGTCCACCATGTTCAATTCATCAAAACATTTAGAGACGTACAAATAGACACTTCTATATAGTTAAAGAACAGAAAAGGAATTCATCATAAGGGAAGCAAAAAGGGAAAAGAAACATACAGTGAGGGGAAAAGGGGGAAATATAAATGCGACGCGTATTGTGCGATTATATTCGCCACCCCTCCACTCCATGTCCTCTCCTCCTCCTCTCCTCTCCTCTCCTCCTCCACTCCACTCCTCTTCTCCTGCATTATGTCAGAATTGGTATCCTTTCTTTCATATACCCTGAAGAGAAGGCACTCAGGTGCCGAAACGTTGGTCTTTAATAGAAGTTTTTTGTATCGTGATTCGTGACTACGAGCTGCGCGACCTCTCCTTCCTTCACAAGTTTGTCTCCCGTCCCGTGGTCAGCACCTCCTCACTATTGGTGTGCAGCGAGCGCTAATACCTCTTTTGTTTGTATTGGTATATCCTACGATCCTTTCCACCACTTCTTGTCTTCTTCACTACCGTGATGTGGAGTCATTTGGGATCGACGGCCGGTCGGCTGCTCACCCGTGCCGTCGACCTGATCAGCTTGATCAGCTAAGATGGGCCACCGCTTTTTTTAGCCTTGCTTTTTAAAGTTGAACAGCCAATGGATGCACATGATTCTCGCTACAAGTGTACTTGACATAAAACAGTCTATGGTTGTTATGGCGGGAGATGCAATGCATCACATCTTATGACGCAACAGATGCAATAATATCAGTCATATATGACTACTCAGGGTAAATGCCAGGTGAAAGCAATCTCAGTTGTCAATGATAAGGTGATCACGTATACTGCTTAGCCGACTTATTTTTTTATGTTCAGCTAAAATGGGCCACTCAAGCTGCAAAGAAAAACAGTCATTTCTGATTTAAAATAAATCACACCCGTGTGAAGTGAGGGATGCTCTTTTCATCCTACATTATCCATTCATTGTCAATGGGAATTTTGTATTTGTGTAGGACAAAAATTGCCGATTTGCTCAGACACATGACGTAAATTCTCCATTCATTGTGAATGGCATTTAATGTTTGTGTTAGGACAAAAATCAACACTATAGCTGAATATAGGAGGGGCTACCCTCAATAATGTCATTAGCCCTAAATTGTATTAATAAAACCAGTAAGACGCCCTGAGGGCGAGAAGCGAGCGTGCATGCATCCACCTGGGTGACAGACAGACTGCTGGGTGAGCGGCTGAGCGCTGAGGGCTGGCACTTTGGCATGGGGGGATCAGATCAACATATGGAATTAATTCTGTACTGGCCATAAATGGAGCGTTTATTTCTTGAGTGTACAGGGTTTGATGAGGTCAGATCAACATATGGAACGTCAGAACAGGTCAGCTCCATATATGGAGATCTACGGGTGGCAGCGGGGGCAGTGTCTTGAGTGTACAGGGTGTGATGAGGGCCCAAGTAGGGCCGGCCCTTAATTTTTGGGCCCATTGAGAACTCTCAGTTTTTGCTGGCTGCTGGGTGTGGCTGCACTAACTGACTTTCTAGCTGGGGGCCTGCAACTCTGTGTTTGTCAATTATATTTTAAAAATCACACTCCTCTATATTACTTAATGTAGTCAATGGGTTTTCTTCTAGGTCAGCCATTGTTTGGATAAATGCATATTAATTCCAGAAGTATTCCTAACTGTAGGCTTACAGGCTTTGTTATTTGGTGTTGTACAGCCACGTTCGTAATTAAGTGGGTGGTCAATAGTTGACACTTGGGCCTATATGCACATTGCACAGTCGCAGGCACACCCATACGGACACACACACGCACACCCATAAGGAAATACACACACATTAGCGAGCACACACATACTTGTTTTGTCAAGTACAGCTGTGTCAAGACACATGTGCAGCATTGGCTGTTAAAACTCAAAGGTCTAGGAGGCAGTAACCTTATAGCTGGCTCATTTTACCTGATGGCCCACTTTACCTGAGACCACCCTACATACAGACCAAAGTTGGCGGAGCCCGTTGCTCGCTGCTGTTAGCACACCCATGTGCCATGTCCACACACACACACACACACACACACACACACACACACACACACACACACACACACACACACACACACACACACACACACACACACACACACACACACACACACACCCAACAGAGTTGTAGGAGGGGAGGTGTGCAACAGCGTGTGCTGCTGATATGATATCAAACCACGATTAGTCCAACAGGTAAAGCGTGTCTCCTCCCAGGATGGAGATTAAACAGTCTATCTGGGGGGAAGGGGGCGGGGTTCTTATGCGGGGTGCCAAATATCACGAGAGGATCGGGTGGGTTGGTGCTTGTCTGTTTGGAGGCAGTCCAAAATCCCTGCATTTTTTTTTTTAATCTTTGCTTCCAGGGGGGGGGGGGGGGGGGGGGTGTCCCTGTAACAATATATTTTCAGATGGGGGTCGGCGACCAATTACATTTAGTTTTTGGGGTCCTTGACATGAAACACTTTGATCACCACTGACATAGAAACATAGAGTTTTTCAGGATACTGTTATGATTTAGAAGACATTTGTAGAATCTGGTCTCAGTCCTACATGGGTTAAGCGGGTCCTTGCAAATGAAACATTTGAGAACCAGTAGTACTATTGTTGGACTCCTATTAATATTCCATACATAGTGTCGTAGTAAATCAGTACTAGTTGGTCTCCTAATATTCCATACATAGTGTCGTAGTAAATCAGTACTAGTTGGACTCCTAATATTTCATACATAGTGTCGTAGTAAATCAGTACTAGTTGGACTCCTAATATTCCATACATAGTGCCGTAGTAAAT